>NC_064809.1:52310751-52456429 GCF_023721935.1 Panthera uncia | reverse complement strand
GGAAAACACCAACAAAATATCACCTGCCTATGAGACTTGCATTCTACTATCTAAATCCTTTACACCTCCTCAAAATGAAGAGTTCCAATCCTTAAAAACTCATTCTAAATTTGTCTATCACTTCAAAATTAAATACTAGAATTAATATCTCTTCTTTATTCATCCCAACACACATATACCCTAAAATGATAAATAGGCCTAAATATGGTATTAAATATGACCCCTATTATAACTTTTCCATGTCATTGTCCTGCAAGAATTATTAAAGGTAAAGATCCCTCTAACAATAACAAACAACAACAACAACAACAACATAATTCAGGCTGGGAACCTTACTGGGAGTCAAACTCAACTTTTACCATTTAAACTTTTACCTTAAGTTCAATAAAAGTATTGAACAGAATTATCATTTTCTTGTTTATTTATGACCACTCACATGCCACTTGAGACGTTCAGTTTAATTTATCAAATATTTACTGAGTTTCTACAATGTGCTGAGTACTGTACTAGGTAATGTACTGCTCTTAAAAATCTCATATTGGGGCACGTGGGTGGTTCAGTCAGTTGAGGTCTGACTCTTGATTTCAGCTCAGGTCATGACCCCAAGGTCGAGGGATTGAGCCCTGTGTTGGGCTCTGCACTGAGCATGAAGACTGCTTAAGATTCTCTTTCTCTCTCTCTCTCTGCTCCTCTCCCTAACTCTGCTCTCTCTCTCTCTTTCCAAAAATAAATAAAATAATAGTAATCTCATTTTATACTGGTGGTGAGGGAAGAATTATACAAGAAAACCTTTTCTTCAAAAGCAAGTCTCAATATGTCACTGGAAACAGATATAGCAAAATAACTCATAAAATATGATACTTGTTTGAATTATGTAGACATCAATGATGTGTTTGTTTTCTCTTTCCTATTTTTTGTAGGTAGCTGAGTTCTGATTTAAAGTCAATGAATTATGAAATTATGATTACATTACAAAAGGATTTGTCTCAGGATCTCAACACTAAACTATAAAATTCAATTATGCAGATACTATATCTAAATAGTTCATTCACATGCAACTTTTCTTCTAGGAATTCATCTTCTCAAAAATAGCATGATATGTGACTTCAAATGCAGAACAATGATGACACCATGAGACAGACAAATTCAACAAGATTTGCAAAAAAATAATTAGAAATTATACTTACTAAAATATAAAATTGCCTTCACAACGAAATGTCACTTGAAACTCAATTACTTGGTAGTATATAGCTTATCAAACAAACATAAATAACGTGTCTTACCAAGAAAAACGTTAGCCTCAGATGCTGACTGACCATACTGTTGCTCTATGTATTTGAAGACATAAGTAATAGCACCAATATGGCTGCTGGCCAGTAGCAATGATGAAAACAGTAATATAACATATAGGGGATTGGTAAGGATGGTTTTCAAGGACTGGAAAAAATCTATAAAATTATAAAGATAAGATATTACAATGCAGCTTAAGTATACATTAATATCTTAATTTCGTAAATATAATAAAAGTTAAATAAGATTGAAAATTACTTAAATATATAACATAGAAAATCAGAGTACCCTGCAATTCTACTGTCAACAGTTTTTATATTTTCCTTCATTTTTCCATATGTTCATTAATATCTATTCAATTAGTTTATTTTACCCCAAAGTGAAATCATACATACATGCTGTTTTGCAACTTGCTCAGTTCACTTCATATTTGGTTATTCTTAGCACACTACCATACAACTGCATGTATCATTAATTCATTTATTCATTCATTTAACAAATATTTGGTTTTCAACTGGGTCCCAGGCAATATGCTAGGTGCTCAAGAAACAAAAGTGAATAGAAATGCAATGTCTCTTATTTGTTAGCACTTAGTATTAATTTTTATGTTAATAATACAATTATTAAGTAGAATTTTACCTTTAAGTAGAAAGTTCACAGAAATGAGAAGACCAAAGTTAAAAAATTATAAAGTTCTATTTAATGCAGGACTCAGATCTGTTTCTTGGTATGCAACTTTTCTGCTTTAAAATACTATATAGTATTATAAATCACCTTTCTTGTGGTACAAGGAGAAGAAGAGAATAATGATGTTGTGTCTCAGGTGACATTATTACAACAATAGTAGAACAATCTGTGCCTACAAACAGGTGTGTGAAAAATTCATAACTTCGGTGCATGGCATGAATTTTGTGGTCTGGGTCTATAATTAGAGGGGTGACTAATTATAACGGATGTTAAAAGAGGAAGGACTTTCTTAGAAATAATTGTAGTAAGTGTTAGAGTCTAGCAAGACAGGACCAGGTATGGTTATTTAGAGATGGATGACGTGGACCTTGAAACATCTCGCTCTATAGGTCTCTAAAAGTTTCTATCAAACAGAGTCAGAACTATGCTTTCTCCCCAGTGGCAACTAAGAAATAGTTTCGTCTACTTTCATTTGAAATTAATAATTCCAAATTGACTATAAATGTGAAATACTTACCAGTCATATTTTCACTAATATTTTGCCCACGGTTGGTCACATTAGCTATTTGACTCCTTTCCTCATTTCTTTTGGGGAGATGTGAAGATACTAAATCTTTACTTTCTTTCTGTGGTTTATCCAGATTTTGGGGCAGGAAAAAGAATGGAATGGAGGACATAATGGATAATAGTCCAGCCACAAGGAAACCAAGCCACCAAGCACCAACCCAACGAGAGTCCTTAGGAGTAATTCTGATACTGCCTAGAATAAAGAATTATAAGTAGCCAGTCAAAAAATCATTTTGAAATGCAATAAATTCTGAGCAATAATAATGACTGCTACCCTTCGTAGATACAGAAATTAAACTCTATTACATCAATTCTGAGACACTATTTTTTTAATTTTGTTCACACTTCATCACACATATAGTCAGTAAAGAACTACTGAAAAAGTGGATTCAGTATTTGGAAGGATGATGTCCTGTACTTGAAAAGTATTATTATGTTACCTTGTTCTTATTATACTTACTGAGATCTACATATCCAATATCCACGTACATTTTAGCAAACAGAGATCCCTGTATAAAGCCAATGATTGGACCAATCATTGATATTGCATGCAAAGTACCTAAAAATATTATAAAACAATTTTATCAGATGCCAATAACAACATTATACAAGTCTCCAAAGAATTTTTTAGTAAGTAAAAAAATGAATTTAGGAACACTATTATTTCAAGGGTGGACCCAGGGAAAGTAATCATAAAATCTAATATTTTCTGTACATTACCTAAATAAAAAGAAGAATGTCCTGTTTCAGCAAAATCATCAATATAAGAAATCCCCAAGGGTACTATGGGGGTTTCCCCAATTCCACGGAGCATATTACCCAGTAGTACATATATCCATAGATATGATCCAGATTCCTTTTCACAACCTATGAAGACGAGAGTGTTTTATTTTAAATATTAATTTTAGCATTTATATAAGAAACTCAACTGCTTTAACCCCTTAATTATTCCATTTAAGATTTTTTTTTTATTTTTTCGAATTATAAGACTGATTCATAGTTACTTTACAAAATTTGACAATATAGGAAAGCAAAAAGTAAACAAGTAAAAACTAAGTTATCTATAATCCCACCACATGCAGAGAGCTACTTCTCATGTTTGTATGTATCTTCCACATTTTCAGTTCACATAAAAATATGCATAATATTTATGTACATTATATTTTTAAATGTCCAGATCATATTATAATCTCCTTTTACACTTAATACCATGTTATGTCAATTTCCCCATGTTTTTCAGATTTCTTTTATATCAGGGTTTTAATGACTGCATGGTGGTGTGCTGAATACGTTTTGTAATTAATTAATCCCTTACTTTTTACTCACAAAATATTTTGAAGTTTTCATTCTGTTAAACAGGTATGCCGTAGCTAGAACTGTAAATAAATCTGGTCACATTCCTGATTATTTCTTTAAGATAAGTCAGTAAAAGTAGAATTGCTGATTTAAGCATGTATGCTCTTTACTATATTGAAAATTAACTTTCAAAAATCTAGAAATTTATATACTCCCAGCAATACATAAATGTTTCTCCCTCCATATCATTTCTTTTTATTTTTAATAAAAACAGGTAGAAAAATCTTTTTTGAAATGTTTTCCTAATAAGTAGAAACACCCAACAGGCAAAAAAAATATATAACTATAATTTACAATTTGTGTCTTAATAGGTAAAAATAATCTTTAATTGGTGTAATAATTGTGTTTTTCCTAAGGAGTAAAGTCGCATTTTTAACATATTTATACCACTTTCCTAATTTAAATGTATATATTCTTTGCCAATTTCCTACTGAAATATTCTTTTTTTAAAAATTTTTAATGTTTATTTATTTTTGAGTGAGAGAAAGAGACAGAGACAGAGCATGAGAGGCAGAGGGGCAGAAAGAGAAGGAGACACAGAATCCGAAGCAGGCTCCAGGCTCTGAGCTGTCAGCACAGAGCCCGACGTGGGGCTCGAACTCACAGACTGCAAGATCATGACCTGAGCCGAAGTCAGAGGCCCAACTGACTGTCACCCACGTGCCCCAAAATATTCTTCTTTTCTTATTACTTCTAAAAGCTTCTTATATATAACATATATTAGCATGGTTTTGTCATATATACATAATAATGCAAATACTTTTCCTATTTTTAACCACTTTTGCTAATAAATCTCATAATAATTTTCACAGATATAATTAAATTGACCAGTTATAGAATTAGTGACATTATCAATTCTTACCTTTTTCTACTATCTTAGGTGATGTACTATTGAGTAACAAATTTTCACTAATTGAACAGGTTGAAAAGCTTGTTGTTAAATTTTCTGATGGATTGACAAGACTTTCTGTAGAATACCTGTAACTGTAAGAATATCACCAGATTTAAAGCTTTGCTTATCTACTGAATAGTTTCACTTTCCCAGAAATACAGATAAATTTTCCCACTTTATTTGCACAGTTTTTTTCTCTAAGTTATCAGAATCCCTTTTGTGAATTTCCCAGCTTGTATTTTAGGAGAAGAAATGGGTACAAATGAATGGGAATGCCCACTAAGAATTATTATTCAATACTCCCCAGGAAAGGAGGATTATCATTCTAGGAGTGCTTGTATTCTGTTCAAGAGGTACAATATCTTGCTTTCATGCTTTGTTAAAAAACGAAACAAAAAAATCCCCTGCTAACTATACCTATCCACCCATTTGAATTATCCTCAAGTGGCCCCAATCTAAACCTCCTGGTAAACTTTCTGATAACATTTAATAAACTTTAGTGTTTTATAAGTCAATCTATAATGCATACCAGTTCATCTATATATTTTATCAATACCTGTCTGATCTTCTGTCACAGATATTCGTACCCCCATCTCCCCCCCACACACTCAAATGTCTGACTACAAAACTTAGTTTAAAAAAATTCTAGTCTATTTCAATTGAGTGAGGAAAAACTTAATAAGAACAACAGAGATGGAGCTAGTATAGGGACAGTGTTGATCCCAAAATACTGAGGTGTCCTGTGAGCTCCAAGGGCAGCCTACTGCAGGCCGGGCTTTATGCTCAGCTCCAGGGAACTAGAAATAAAACACACAGCTTTTGTACCGAGGGCATTTTATTCTCTATAAGATAAACATATACAATAAAAGACATGATAATTTTAATATAATAGGTCCTGAGTTGTCATAAAGGAAAAGGGGATGATCATCTTTCCTCTGAATTGGGGAAGGTGGTAAACTAAAGAAGAATTCACAATGAAGAGGACATGCAAGATAAACCTTAAAAAAGGATAGGGGCTCAACAGTTAGACAAAGAAGGAAGATTATGCAAGGCTATAGAAACACCATGCACAAAGATATAACATTATCATGCATGACACATGGGGGAACACCACAAGCCTTGAGTATGATTCTCCACTCTGGGGAGCAGTGTAAGATGAAGCTAGAAAGATAGTCAGGTTATATATAAATGAGTTTGGATATTAATCCATAGGCAAGAGGCATTCAACATTTTCACCTATGACCAACAGTAAGAAACACATTTTGCATCACAACAACATATACATATGCGTGCGTGCACACACATACACACAAATATATATATATATACAATCAAAATAAAAGTTTCATAGAAGAATATTTGTTTTCATACTGTATATTCTTCTATTTTATTCTATCCAATCCTCTCAAAAGTTGTTGGTTTCGATAATCTGAATTGGTCCCCTAGTGGGTCAGAATCTGAAGCTTGAAAAACACTGCTGTAGGAAATTGGGAATTTTAAGCAGGAATAAAATAATTAGATTTGTGTTTGAAAATGAATAGTATGGAATATGAGTTATAATGGAGTTGAGACTGAAGGCAAAAACTCTAGGCCCGAGATGTGGGAAGCTTAAGTTAGGTTAGGAAAAATAGGGATGAAAGAAGGAGACAATCTGACACATTGGAAGTAGAATAAGGAAGATTTGGTGGCCACTTGTCATCTGTGTCAAAATAGAGAATCTAGAATGAGCCCCTTGACTTTGGTTTGAGTTCCACTGTGGTTAAATTAATCATTATTGAGAGAGTGAATGTGAAAAATCTGAACTGGTTTTGACACAAGGATGAATTTAGTTTTGAATATATGAATGGGAAATTCTTATTGGATGTTAGGCTGGAGATACCCATGAAGTGGTTGACTATATAGAGACTAAGTGTAAGAAAAAATTAATGTATATATGTGATTGATACGTATAATGCACACACTTCATACAAAAAATCCAGAATGAAAAATGAAGAAGACTGAAAAGGGAGGTTAGGGGATACTGACATTATGGTGTCAGCAAGAGAATAAAAGTATGGGCATGATGAAGAAACCACATATATAGAAAATAAATCAAGAAACAGAAATATAATGAAAATAAGAAGCAGCAGCACCAGGAAGAAGAAAATTCTTATGACAGTCAAATAAAGGTGGGGAAAGGAATTAGTATGCCAAAAGACATGACTGTTTGTGTTGACAATGAATAAGTAATATCTTTAGCAGAAATTGTTCATTAACTCTCAATATCTATTCTTCTCTCTTTCCATTGTAATAGTAAGTGGGATTTTTAGCTAGGAGCATGGTAGCCTGGAATAAAGTCTACTTTTTCCAATGTCTTTATATCTGGATGTGAAATGTAACAAAGTTCTGCCCAATGTGAAGTTAGGAGAAGTGTTATACTTCTGAAAATATTTCTTAAGCCCCAGCCAGCATGCACTGTTTCTTCTGGTTCTTCTTCCCTTCTTTCATCTTGTTGCCTGGAACAACATTGCCAATTTGGAGCATGAGGTTAACACCATGCAAGGCAGAGAAATATTGGGGCACCTGGGTGCCTCAGTTGGTTAAGTGTCTGACTCTTGATTTTGGCTCAGGTCAGATCTCAGGGTTCATGGGATCAAGTCCTGCATCAGGCTCTATGCTGACAGCACGGAGTCTGCTTTGGATTCTCTCTTTCCCTCTCTCTCTGCCCCCACGCACTCATGCTGTCTTTCTCCCTCTCTCAAAATAAATAAACATTTTTTTTAAAAAAGGCAGAGCAATATGATAAAAAAGAAGCATGAATCTATTATGCCTAGTCTGGCTACATTAATTTTTTATGTGGAAAATAAGTTTCTATCTTATTTAAGCCATCACTATTTTAGGTTTGCTGTCATTAGTATTTGACTCTAATCATAATGATACAATGACCTTAAGAAGAATACTCTCAATGGATATGGTAGTAGGTTAGGTGATAAACTCTTATTGAGCATTAAAAAAAAACTTGTAAGCAAATACATGCAGTGTATGTCGTATCAAAAGGCCATAAAAAGTTCATTTACTTCCTATGAAAATGTATACCTTCTTTAGTGCTATTCATATCTGAAAGTCAATGAAAGCCATGGCTGATAAAGCAATAAGTTACTTATACAAAATATACTTCATTTCTACACATGCTTACTGGGTATTCCTCTTAAAAGATGACTGCTTGTTTAAAAGGAAAAAAGATGAAATTCTACCATTAATTTATAGTTAAATGATAATTAAGGACAGAACTGTTTAACACTTACTAGCCCATAAAAAAATGTGGTAAAGCAGTAAAAATACTTCCAGTTCCCATAATGAAGCAACCAATTCCAATTATCTTTGGTCTGTGTAGTTTGGATCCAAAATAACTCACAAATACAATCACAAACAAATTTCCTAGAAAGAGAATAAAATTATTTTGACATGATTAATCATAGCAAACACTGACAGTCCAATTGTGTGTCCAGTAGAATGGAAAGCCCCAGAATGAATACAAGTAAATCATAAGACATAGTACCTTCCCCCAAAGGTCATGTAATTCAATTGAGAAGATGAAACCCACTTATATTAAATCACTCACTGTAAAATTATATGTTATTAATAAGAAGAAGAATGAGTTTTAGATAGGAAAGAAATCACTTGAATGACCAGGTAATATTAGTGACATAAAATTTTACTGAAGAATTTAGATTGGTTTGAATTGTTTTTGGCTGGAAAAAAATGCAGAAAATCTTCCTGACCTGAGAGAAAGGTGTTCATTCAGGGATTTATTGATTCACTCCTATAATTTTTTAAATTCCTATTAAGTACCTGCCATAGTGTTAAGAGCTAGAAATTAAAAAAAAAAAAAGGAATAAACGATAGTATTTGTCCTCCAGGAACATATATACCAGTGATAAAAATAAATAGATGAACAGAGGTGGTATTAGATCACAGAAAAGAAGAGCTTAAATTAAGTAGGGGTTACAAGAAAGTTTCCTGGAGGTGAGGCCATTTGAGATTTAATGTCTAGTATAAATTATTTAGATTAAAAAAGGGGAAGAAGAGTATTCCAAGTAGAGGAAGTCATGACCAGCCTAATCCATCTGGAGCTACATGTATAACAGCAAATAGACACAAATCAAGAATTGCTAAAGCAGTTGATAGGGAAAAAAATTAAATAAAAGTGCCAAAATGAACTGGTAGATAAAGTAACTTATGGAGAAACAGTTAAATAAGGAAACTAAAAAGAGGAGGAACTGAAAAAATCCAGTTAGTATCTCTAGAGGTACTATGGTATGGTGCATCCATAAAATAAGAACTGGCAGACTAAAAATAGAGAATAATAAGAATTTTTGTAAATCAAAAATAGTAAGGGATGTCTGGGTAACTACATTGGTTAAGTGTCCAACTTCAGCTCAGGTAATGATCTCACGGCTAGTGAGTCTGAGCCCCAAGTCGGGCTCTGTGCTGACATCTCAGAGCCTAGAGCCTGCTTCAGATTCTCTCTCTCTCTCTCTCTCTCTCTCTCTCTCTCTCTCTGCTCCTCCCCCCTCAAAAAAATAAACATTAAAAAAATTTTAAATAGTATAGAGAAATGTACATATTGGGACCTAATAAGATAGAAGACAGCATCAGAGATTGATGGAAAATAAAGTCAATACAAGTAGAATTTTAATGCTTATTTATTTTTGAGAGAGAGAGAGAGAGAGAGAGAGAGAGAGCGCACAAGCAAGTGGGGGATGAACAGAGAGAGAGACAGAAACCAAAGCAGGCTCCAGGCTCTGAGCTCTCAATGCAGACCCTGGCATGGGGGCTCCAACCTATGAATGCGATATCATGACCTATGCTAAAGTCGGTCGCTTAACTGAATGAGCCACCCAGGTGTTCCAAACAAAGATAATTTTAGACAGAAAAAGTTAAAGGAACCAAACTGTGAGGAAATTTAATATCTGTCTTATATATGTTCCAGAAGAAAATAAATAATAGAGAGAAAGATACACATCTAAAAATAGAAAATAAATTCCCTGAGTTAAAGGGAGACCTTCAGTTAAAGTTAACCCCTCAGATACATTTCTCCAGAAGTAATAAAAAAAAAAAAAAACCAGCCCTGATATATGTTAGTAAAATTTCTGAAATTCAGAGATAAAGAGGAGGTACTCATCAGTGCATGACAATGATATTTATAATGATGTCTTATATGTAATATTGGGTGTTAAAAGGCAGTAGGTAAATATTTTAAATGTACCAAGGAAAAGATTTTGAAATTTAAATTCCATACTCAAATTATTACTTGAATACAATGGTAAATACATTTTCCAACAAGCAAGAGCTTGGGAAATATGTTATGTGTTCAATTATTTCTGGGAAAAAATAACAACTTAAAGATCTACTCCAGAAAAACTAAAGATGAGATTTGAAGTCATAAGATTCAAGTAACAGTGGTAAGCAAAGAAACCAGGAAAATCTAAAACCATGCCCACATAATTGCTGTCGAATAGCTACAAAGTTTAACAAAAATATTAAGAATCCATTCCTCAATAAAAAGAGACACACAGAAAATTACAATTTAAAGTTAATAATAATCCAAAACTAAAATTCTAGATGGTTTCATTAAATCTCAGAGGTGAAGAGTGAAGGATGCAAGGTGTCGATAACCTCTTAATCATGAAAAAGCGGAATTCATAATAAAAATATAGATGGGTCTTTCTTTATACAATAGCTTTATTCAATAGCTAAATACACTTTAAATTAACTTAAAAGATAAACAGCAAACTTATAGAAAATATTTGTAATTAATAAAGCATACATAATTTTTGAGTCCCCTCAAATCATTAAGAAGTCTAAAAAGGGACCAAAACGGTGGCCACCACGAAGAAGGGGGATGCAGAAGATGTCAATGTTACTTTTGAAGACCAATAAAAAGATGAGCAAACATGCACAGAATGCAAGTAGAACCACAGAGCTGAAGGAAGAAATAAGATGTGAAAAAGATACAACTGTAAAATTTACAAGTTGTTGTGAGGACATCACGCTTATAAGGTGATGACCACTTAATCATATCTTATCAAATCGGTGATATTTTCACCAGTCATCCTCAAGAAGAAACACAGGACATGTTAGGAGAAGCAAAGAAAAATTTGCAAAAGTAAACTAATGCCTTAAAATCCAGAATGGAATTAATTCAGTGGGTGTTAGCAGATTCAATTACATGCAAAATTCGAGAGCAACATAAACCTTGAAGCTGATGAAAGTTAAACATTTTATAATACTTTTTAATATTTGCTCAATAAACTTGGATATTATTTAAAATGAAAAAAATTCTGAAGGGAGGAAGGCAAAGGTAATAAGCTATGAATTCACAAAGTAAGAGAAAATATTGTCCAGTAATAATATAAAACCTCACTGTTATTAGAGATATCTGAATTAAAGAAAACAAAGCAATACATTCAATGTTCTATAAAAAAAACCTTTCACCCCAAATTTTATACCCAGTAAAACAGTAGAACAGAGGTTGCTCCAAAGCTGTTCCTCCTTCCTCAAATCATCAGAATCATAATCCTCTCTCCCAACTTAAAAAAAAAAAATTTTTTTTTTTCACTAGGGCACCTTGAGAGAGGTACAGCCCTAAAAAGTATTAGCTGCAAGCAATGAGTTTGTATAAATCAGCATTTCTCAACCTCTACATTATTGACATTCTAAGTTAGATTAATTCTTTTTTGTGGGGATTGTCCTGTGCATTGTAGGATTTTTAGTGGCACTCTTACCCTCTACTCCTAGATGTCTATAACAATCTCCCTCCCCCCAGTTATGACAACCAAAAGTGACATCAGGTATCATCAAATTGCCCCCGGGGCGGGATAGAATTTACTCCTAAGAATCAATGGTGTAGAGCTTTTATGAACAGTTTTACCTCAACAAATCTGGTTACTAAGTAATAATAAAAATAGAAATGAAAATTACCAATTTCAAAGCCTCCATCAATTAAGCCAGAAACAGAAGATGATATGTCAAATCTCTTTTCTATCTGAGTGATGGAACTTTTCATAACAACTCCACCGAGTGCCTTACACATAAAGCTGAGTGACAGGGCTACTAAGAACATCTATGAAAAAGCAGAAAGAAAAGTTAAAATGATTAATAAAAAGACTATAATGCTTATGTATGCATAGAATTAAAAATGGCTTATCTTATTTACTTAAAAACATTATTTTTATCATAAAAAGCATACCCACCTTTCCTCTATACCAATTGGTACTTTAACATTACCTAGTCCTTTAACATTACCATCGCTACAGTGATAAACATCATTTTCTAATTTGGTTACAACATCAGGTAATTAGAGCAGGACAGTCAAGGCTGTTATTTTTTATTTAATATTATTAAAGATTTCTAGATGATGTCTGAGATGGCATGGTGATAAGCTATTCTTTATTCCTTCATGAACAGTATAGACTAACTGAGAGGGAAGTGGCTAGACATTCTCAAAGGTGGCATTTCCAGGAATTCAGCTAGAAATGGAACTTTTTTTTTAATTTATAAATCATCACTATTATTGGAGAACAAATTAAAATGAAAACAACAAAGTATTCAATGTTCTAAAAAAATACTTTAACTCTAGTGGTTATAGGTGTTTTATTTTCAAATTAATTTTAACAAAATTTGTTGATTTACCCATAAGCAAATTCCTTTTAAATCTAGCATTAAAATATTATTTTGTTATTGACTGGATGTTTGTGTCACCACCAAATTCAAATGCTAAAATCCTAATCCCTAATGTGATAATATTTGGAGATGGGTTCTTTAGGAATTAAGTCATAAAGGTAGAGCCCTCATGATAAGATTAGTGTCCTTATAAGAGCTTACTTTCTCTTTCTGCTCTGTGAGGACACAAGAAGGTACTATCTGAAAATGAGGAAGAGTGTCCCAGCAGAACCCAACAATGCTGGTATCCAGATCTTAAGACTTTCAGCCCCCAGAACTATGAGAAATAATTTCTGTTCTTTAAGCCACCTTGTCTGTGGTATATTCTTTATAGTAACCCAAGCTGATTCAGACAGGTCTTTCTCATTGCCTTCTACACCACTGCGGGTAGCCACCATCATGTTCAGCCTATTAGATCTTTCTGCTTCTGCTCTCATCCTCCCTCTCAACACGGTAACTACAAAAATTCTTTCAAAATAAAAATTGGATCATGCCATTACTCCCTGTTTTCCCATCTCACTCTTAGTAATATCTAGTTTTTCCAATGGCCTACAAGACCCTAAATGATCTGTCCTCCCCACCCCAACTATCTGTTCCCCACAAGTATTCCCTCTTACTCTTCTGATCTCATCTTCCGTTACTCTACTTCTTACTCATTCCTCTCCATCCACACTAGTCTTCTTCTTGTACCTTGAGCATCCCAGGCTTATTATTTTGCCTCAGGTTATTTGTTCTTGCTTTTATTCCTACAAGGAAAACTCTTCCCCATAGTTATGTCCCTATCACTCACTACCTCACATCCTTGAGGGTTTTGCTCAATGAAACTGTGTTGATCTTTTGTCTAACTACAACCTAGTATGTGTCTTGCATGAGGTCATGCTTGGAAAAAGAGATAAAAGGCCCAATACAGCCGTTCCATGGCTGGAAAGATGTGTGTACTTTCATTCTGCATATGGAATTTTGATGAAGTTGAAAAGACTTGAGAAAAGTTGTAAATGTTACCACTTATTAGAAATAATTAAGCGTTCTTATATAAGATATAGGAAGTCATCCAAGAGTGAAACACAAAAGGTGGAATGATATCAAAATCAATTTTACTAAATTGGTGAAGGGAACAACAAGACTCACAGGACAAAGATATTAAATTTGTCGAGCAGGATTAGAAAAAAATTGTATGAATATTTTCTTCAAGGAACGCCAATTAGGAATTCTTGTAGAATTATTTACTGTCTTTACATTATAAAAGAGAAATTAAAATTTTCAGGTTCTAATCATTTCCCAAAAATAATCATGTTACTGACATCAGAAATTAAGAAATGTAGATGGGAATGATGTCAGCAAGATGACAGAGGAGCCCCCAACCCACCTTCCCCCATGGATACATAGATTTAACAACAACAACTGAACAAATATCTCTATGAGAAATCCAGAACCCACTTAAAGCATTTTTGCATCCTAGAGAGTGTAAAGCCAACCATGCAAGCCCAGTAGGAAAATCTGACACTGTCAACTTTCTTGCTAATTGGGACAAAACCCCCAACTCCTATCTTCTCTATGGGGACTTAAAGCAGAACTTATATCCAATGTTCTGACTTGTAAGGGGGCTGCATGAGGGACCAGTTTGTATCCAAGTACTGACAAGAGTAGATGGCCAGATTTGAGGCTCTGGGAACAAAGACAATAAACCATGCACCAGAATCATGCAGTACCATG
Source organism: Panthera uncia (assembly GCF_023721935.1). NCBI lineage: Eukaryota > Metazoa > Chordata > Mammalia > Carnivora > Felidae > Panthera > Panthera uncia. The sequence goes on along the minus strand of NC_064809.1, from coordinate 52,442,220 downwards.
GATAGACACTAGGTGGAGAACCAGTACTGTAGTTTACTAACACAGGGAGGCTGCAGTATCTCAGACACCAGGAAGAACTTCTAAGTAGACACCAGCAAACTTCTTCAAATAGCCCAGGGAGGAAACACACCCAGAAAAAAGTTGAGAGGTCTAGAGAATCTCTAGTCTGGCTAAGTAGTGAAACTTATCCCTGTACAAAACCACACAGAATTGGCTGATTCTTCAAATGCCAAAATTCCAACAAGAAATAATAAGACATATAAAGAAACAGGGGACCACAACACATTTAAAAGAAGAAATTAAATCTCCAGAAATTGTTCCTAAAGAAATGGAGATATATGAATTGCCAGAAAATGAATTCAAATTTACCATCAAAGGGATATTCAATGGATTAAAATACAGAATAAATATACCTCTAAATGAAATCAGAAAAACAATGCGTAAGCAAAGTGAAATTATTAATGAAGAAATAGAAACTAGAAAGAAGAACCTAAGAGAAGTTCTGGAACTGAAGAAGATATTGCCTGAATGGAAACTTCACTAGAGAGATTCAAAATTAAACAGAAAAGAATCAACAAATTCAAAGACTGACCCAAGGGGAAAAAAATTAATAAAAATGAAGAATATAAAAGACCTATGGTACACCATCATGAAGCAGAACAGTATATGCATTATGAGAATGCCAGAAGAAGAAAGAGAAAGAGGCAGAAAATTATTTGACGACAATGGACCCAAATTTTCCTAATCTCAGTGAAGAAATTTTAGGAATTTAAAGAAGTTCATCTAGGATAAAATATAATGAGACCTACACCAAGACACATCACAATCAAATTGTCAAAAGTCACAGACAAAAAGAAAATCTTGAAAGGAATAGGAGAAAAGTAACTCATCACACACAAGGCAATTTCCATTAGATTATTGTCAGATTTTTCAGCAAAACAACCTTTCAGTCTAGAAAAGAATATAATATAATATTCAAAATATTGAAAGTAAAAGACTGCCAACCAAGAATACTGTATCTGGCGAAATTGTCCTTTAAGAGCAAGGAGAAATCAAGACTTACCCAGATAAGTCAAAGCTGAGGGAATTCATCACACTGGATCTGCCCTACAAGAAACACTGAAGGTTCTACAAGTTGAAGTGAATGGGTGATGAATAGCAACACAAAACGATATCAAATGAAAAATTCCCTAGTAAAGGAAATATAAATTCCCGTATTATTGTAATGTAGGTGAGTAAATCACTTATAAATCTAATTTAGATTTTTAAAAGCATAAAGAGTCATTGTAAATTTATGTTAATGGACATACAATATAAAAAGGATAATTGTGTCATTAACAACAAAGTGGGATGGAGGCAAATACATAAAAGTGTAATTTTCATATGCAGTTGAAGTTCAGTTGTTCTCAGTTTAAAATAGAGAACTGGGTGACTCAGTCGGTTAAGCGACCAACTTCAGCTCAGGTCATGATCTTGCCATCTGCAAGTTTGAGCCCTGCATCAGGCTCTGCGCTGATAGCTCAGAGCCTGGAGCCTGCTTTGGATTCTGTCTCCCTCTCTCCCTGCCCTTGCCCCATTCATGCTCTGTCTCTGTCTCTCGAAAATGAATAAACATTAAAAAAAAAAATTTAAAAATGGGGTGCCTGGGTGGCTCAGTTGGTTAAGTGTCTGACTTTGGCTCAGGTCACGATCTCATGGCTCGAGCCCATATTGGACTCTGTCCTGAATGATTGCTCAGAGCCTGGAGCCTGCTTCAGATTCTGTGTCTTCTTCCCTCTCTGTCCCTCCTCTGCTCACGCTCTGCCTCACTGTCTCTCAAAAATAAGTAAATGTAAAAAAGAATTTTAAAAAAATAAAATAGATGGTTATAACTTTAACTTGTTTTATGTAGTTGCAATGGTACCCACAAAGAACATGTCTATAGAATATACATAAAGGGAAATGAGAAGAGAATCAAAACATGCCATTACAAAAAAAGAAAGAAAGAAAGAAAGAAAGAAAGAAAGAGAAAGAAAGAAAATCAGCAAGAGAGGAAATGAGAACAAAAAATTTAAGAAAGGAAGAAAAACAATTGACAAAATGGCAATAGTTCTTTTCTATCCACAATTACTTTAAATGTAACTTGATTAAGTGCATCAATTAAAAGACATAGGATGTCTGAACTTATTTAAAAAATAAGATTCAACCATATACTGTCTATAAGAGATTCACTTTCAATCCAGGATACCAAAAGGCTAAAAATGAAAGGGTCTGTAATAACCTGGATGTTTCTGTCCCTTGAAAATTCATATTGAAAATCTAATCTCCAAAGTGATGGTATAAAGAAGTGTGGCCTTTGGGAGGTTATTATGTCATAAGGGCAGAGCCCCCATGAATAGGATTACTGTCCTTAAAAAAAGAGACCCCAGGGGGACTCTCATGCCCTTTTTCCATGATATGAAGACACAATGAGAAAACAGCCATCTGTGAATCAGGAAAAAGCCATCTCCAGTAACCTAATCTGCTAATACCTCAGACTCGGATTTCCCAACCTCCAAAACTAGGAGAAATAAGTTATTATTATTTAAGCCACCCAGTCTATGATTTTTTGGTTATAGTTACCCCACAGGTGAGAAACAATATTTTATGCAAATAAAACCTAAAGAAAACAGGGATGACCATACTTTTAGCTGACAAAATAGTCTTTAAGCCAAAAAGTATTGCAAGAGACAAAGAAGGACAATATAATGAGAAAAGGGTCAATCATCAGGAAGATATAACAATTATAAATATGTGTCTAACATTAGGGCACTCAAATACATAAACGCTGACAGAACTAATAGTAGAAACAGAAACATATTAAGAATAAGAGATTCAATACCCCACTTTCAATAGTACAACCAGACAAAAACCAACAGGGAAACAGAAGACTTGAACAACACCATAAGCCAATTAGACTCAATTGCACCCAGACATTTATAGAACACTCCATCTGTCAGAATATACATTCTCCTCAAGTGTACATGAAACATTTTTCAAGACAGACCATATGTTAGCTAATGAAGCAGTCTTAACAAATTTAATAAAATTGAAATCATACAATGTATTCTCACTGACTGCATGGAGTGACATTAAAAAATAACAGCAGAAGGAAACCAGGAAAATCCATAAATATGTAGAAATTAAACAACATCACCAACAGATCAAAGAAGAAATCACTAGAGAATTTAGAAAAAATCTGGAGACAAATGAAAATGAAAACACAACATACCAAAACATATGGGATGTAGTAAAAGCACTGCTAAAATATAAGTGTATAGTGATAAATGATAACATTAAAAAAACAGAAAGATCTCAAATCAACAACCTATACTTATACCTCAACGGTCTAGAAAAAGAAATAAGCCCAAAGTTATCAAAAATAAGTAAATAATCAGGATTAGAGGAAAGATAAATGAAAAAAGGAATAGAAAAACAATAGAAAAAAATCAATGGAACTACGAGTTGGATTCTGAAGAAATCACCAAAATTGACAAACTCTTAGATTAACTGAAAAAAAAAGAGGAGGCTCAAATAACTAAAATTAGAAATAAAAGAGAAGACATTACAAATAGTATCACAGGAATAAAATAAATTATAAGACACTGCTATGAACAGTTATATGCCAACAAATTGGGTAGCCTAGAAGAAATGGATAAGTTATTGGAGAAACAATTTACCAGGATTGAATAATGAATAAATAAAAAAAATCTTTAACAGACCTATATCTAGTGATGAGACTGAAGCTGTAATTAAAAACCTCCCAACATAGAAAGCCCAGGACAGTTTCACTGGAGAATTCTACCAAACATTTAAAGAATTAATGCTAATCCTTCTCAGATTCTTCCAAAGAATTGAAGAGGGCACAAATTCATTAAATGAGGCCACATTACCTGATATCAATGTCAGACAAAGACATCACAAGGAAAGAAAACTACAGACCAATATCCCTGAAGAATATTGATATAAAAATTCTCAACAAAATACTAGTAAACAGTGTCCAATAGCACATTAAGAGGATCGTACATCATAAACAAGTGGAATTTACAATTAGAATGCAAGTCTGACTCAACATATGAAAATCAATCAATGTAATACATCACATTAACAAAATGAAGAATAAAACCACAATCATCTCAATAGATACAGAAAAAGCATTTCACAAAATTCAACACTCTTATGATAAAAGCACTCAACAAACTAGGAATAGAAGCAAACTAACTCAACAGAATGAAGGCTGTATATAAAAAGCCCATATCTAACAGACTCAATGGGGAAATATTGAAAACTTTTCCTCTGAGATTAGGTACAAGGCAAAAATGCCAACTCTAGCCACTACTATTCAATGCCATACTGGAAAGTCTAGCCAGACCAATCAGACAAGAAAAAAAAAATTAAAGGCATATAAACTGGAGAAGTAAAATCATATTTTTACTATATTATTTATTTATAATTATACTTCCTACTTATTTATAATTTATATAATTTATACTGTTACTACTATTTGCTCACAGATGACATGATCTTATATGTAAGAATCTATAAAGATTCTACACACAAAAAACTATTAGCACTAATAAGCAAGTACAACAAAGATACAGGATAAAAAATTAACACTCAAAAATCAGTTGTGTTTCTATACACTGAAAATAATCAATCTGAAGAGAAAATTGAGAAAAGAATACCATTTATGATAGCATCAAAGTAATAAAATATTTAAGAATACACTTAACAAAGATGGTGAAAGCCTTGTACACTGACAACTACAAAACATTGCTAAAGAAATCAAAGATCAAATAAATGGGACATCTGTGCTAGCAGACTGCAAGATGTGATACTGTTAAAAGGTCCGTATTACCCAAAGTTAAAATGTGTAACCTACTAAGTGGGGGTATGTTGATGATAAAGAGAGGCACGTTAAACAAGGAAAGATGTATGTTTTCATGTATTGAGTGGGATACCCTAACTAACCACCTGTGAGTTTTCCCTGGGACCTCTCACCAGTGTGTTGTGGCTTGAAGCACCCTTGGAGCCACTTCCATGCTTTTCAGTTTTCTTCTCCTGCACAAGTCTTAGACTAGGATTTTTTTCTAATTCTTTTTACTAATTATCTTTCAGAAAACCCTCATGGTTTCTGATTTACAGAATATATCTCTTGTTTTCTAACACAGTTATGAGTTGCTTTTAATACCTTTTAGACTATTTATTAAAATTGGAGGGAGGAAGAGGTGGCTTCTGCCTTATTATTCTTAGCCTGCTATGAAGAACTGGAAAGCTTCAAGTTAGAGCTCTCTTCTAATGAATAAATAGAAAAAATGTCATCAGGCTCTCCATCAAACTCAGATGCCTGACACATAATGAGCAAATACTCAATAAATGTTTTTGGGTTGTTGAAAAAATTATTATTCCTCCAATTCAGATTATAAATCTGGTACATGGTCAACATGTAGTGAAACCTCTCATTTCTTGGTTTCCTCAGTTCTTAGATGGCAATTATTACAACATGTTTATTATAATAAACAATGAGGATTAATTGAAAAGACATACATAAAATTTTTGACTTGCAGAAAGTGCTAGCCACACAGAAAGCACTCACAAGTGTGTTTTTATTACCATTGCAAACTACCATCAACCAGTTTTTAGGTTTAAGTTCATTTAGACCAAAACAGGATTTATGATCATTTAGCTAAATACAGTTTCATGCCATACACTATTATAGGCACTGCAGAATCAATAATGAGCATATTGACAATATGATTTATTGATTATTTAAGAAATACAAAAGTGAACTCTCATTTAAATGCTGACCATCAAGCTCTCATTTGTGAAATCAGAGAAGAAAATTTCAGAAAAGTAATGGAACATATCATTAAAGCATATGTAAGTATAACTAAATACAAACTCTGTCCTGTAGAAGAAGGAATTTCTAAAAGTTCAGAGAAAACTTTTATATAGTCCATGTCTCCAATCTTAAAAGGAAAATTAGCTCAAGATAAGAGAGGGACCTAAAAAAGTAAAAATCTCACAGTATAATTCTAAATTCCTTTTACAAATAAGAAAAAGGTAATAGATGGAAACACATAGCCATCATAGAATCTCTCCAACGAGCTGGGATTTTAGAAGGATATGAAATGAATTAATATAGATAGATTTATAAATGAGCTTTAAAATTTTTTTAATGTTTATTTATTTTCGACAGAGTGAGAGCGAGAGCGAGCGAGAGAGCATAAACAGGGGAGGGGCAGAGAGACAGGGAGACACAAAATCCGAAGTAGGCTCCAGGCTTTGAGCTGTTTGCACAGAGCTTGATACAGGGCTTGAATTCATGAATGGTGAGATGATGACCTGAGCCAAAATTGGACATTTAACTGAGCCACCCAGTTGCCCCAAATTGGGTTTTCTTTTAATCTATAACCCTATAAGATGGGCATTTTTAACCCTATTCCTAACACAGAACTGAGGTTCAGAGAAAGAATGACACGATGATTTTCTTAGAACTTAAAAAAAAAATCAAAAGGAATAAGAAAGCTGAAATCTTGAGTGAAAAACATATAAACACCTGTGCCATTAGGTAGAGAATTTAAGATTGAAAGATTTCAAAATAGAGATATAAATGTTCACAATTATCAAATAGAATTTAAAGTATCACAGATAAAAAGAGACAACTGGCATGCAGATAAGAGATCAAGTTGATATTTACCTGCAATCATGGCAAGTCAGTCCTTTAGCTTTTTGGCAAGAGTTCTGGAACTGAAGTATGAAGACAGTTCCAAGTTTCCAATTGGTTACAAGTACAGCCAAGATTAACTCTGCTAACTCATCTGAACCTCAATTCATTTACTTAGCATTTATTGAGCAACTCCAATACAGCAATTACTCTGCTACATCTTGGAGTTGAGACAGGTGCAGAGTAAGAAGGGCAGAAAAAACTAGATGAAATCAATGTCCCAAATGAAGTAGTAATTTCCTGGGACAAAAACAATAAATAATTCCAGCATAATAATGTAATGAGTACTATAAATTTATAATGTTATGAATACATAGAAAAGATGATTAATTCTGTCTATAATGGTTAAAGTTTCTATAGGTGTGGTGACATGTGAACTAAGTCTTTAAGAGATAATAGAAACTGGGGTGCCTGGGTCGTTCAGTCAGTTAAATGTAGGACTTCAGCTCAGGTGATGATCTCGCAGTTCATGGGTATAAGCCCCGCATTGAGCTCTGTGCTGACAGCTCAGAGTCTGGAGTCTGCTTCAGATTCTGTGTCTCCCTCTCTTTCTGCCCCTCCCCTGCTCATGCTCTCTCTCTTTCTCAAAAATAAACAAACATTAATTTTTTAAAAAAGAGATAATAGTAACTTATAAATTGAAGAAGAAACACATTTAAAACAAAAAAGGAAACACATGAAAAATCTGAGCAGTGGAAGAACACAGATCATTTGAAAAACAAAAAGAATATCGGTTAGGTGGAACATAAAAATAGAAATACACAGACACTGGGAGATGAAATTGTATTTTTAAATGTAACATAAGGAGATCAAATTTTAGAGGGCCAATTCTGATATCCCTGTGGAATATGTACTTACGACAAATTTATTTGAAAGCTGATTTCAGAAAATAAAGATGAGTTGGAAAGAAGGAAACAAAAAATCACAGACACTTTGGAGTTTAAGAGGAGAATCAATAAGATGTGGGAATAATAGAAAATGAGTTTTCTGATCTTGTTTTCTAGGTTTCTAGTTTGGATAACTGTATGTTATGAGCAATAGTTATGAGCAAATAACTATTATTGCTATTTGGAATGAGAAAAAGAGAGGTTTTGGGGTTAAAAACAATGAAGTCACAAATCAAGTTTGAGATTCCTAAAAATAAACATACATCAAGTAGACACATCTGGCAGGTTTGGGGCTCAAGAGAGAGTTTTGTCTGGAGGTCCTTTGCAGATTTACTAGGGAATAGCTATATAATCCATTTTCAAGTTTATTCTGATGAGGGACGCTGCGGCAAGCTGAGGGCAAAACATAGGCTAACATTACCACCCTCCCCCAGGTGGAATGTGTGTGATATTCCTCGGACACTTCTGGCTACCCAAAAACAAAGGAAAGGGGTTTAAGTGCTTGCCATAGTAATGTGGAAAACTAAGAAAAATGAAAAGATTAAATTCCCTTACTGCCTATAACCCAATGACAAGTCCTTGAAACCCTCAGAATGACCTCCCTCTAGGATCTCAGCTGCTTCAAGGATGACACTTTGGTAGGGGCAAAAGAGAATCTTAGTTTAACATTATCCCAACCTTGAGTATCTTGTAAGTCTACTTCCTGTATCTCTACTGTCCCAAGGTATGTGCTGGCAATCATACTCCAAACTTACGACCCCTTGATATACATCTGAAGGGTCTCATGATTGACGTTTTATTAAAAGGTAATAAATGGCATTTTCCTAGCAACACCTAGCCCCTCAAGGTCCTGGAAACCTTGCTTCCAAAATATCTTAGAGACTTACTTTACCCCTAACCCCCTCCCAAACTGAGGGTATATAATGAGTTACCTGTCACTACCCCAGCGCAGTTCTTCTTGCCCACAGGGCCTTTTCCCGTGTTTTAATAAAATGACCTTTTTGCACCAAAGGTGTCTTCAAGAATTCTTTCTTGTCTCTGGGCTCCAGACCACCCCACCCACCATCACCCCAAAACTTCATCAATTCCATTAAAAAATCTCATACCCTTTTTAAAAATATTCCTGTCCTTTCCACTACAAAGTGAGAGTTGTTTACATTTGCATAAATCAAATCTTATTTTTTGCATCACTTCTCAAGTATCCTTAGCAGGCTATATTATTCTCACTTTTCAATTTGTTTTTTCAGGGTTTTGTTTCAGGCTCTCTCTTTTTTTTTTAACTCCACATACTCTTTCTAGGAAAGCTCCACAATTGCCATTGTTTTTGTTACCACCTAGATGCTGATGATTACCAAATCTATATCTTGAGCCAAGATTGCTTTTGCTGAGTTTTAGATTGCTTTTCCAAAGTGCCTACATTTGAACTCCATTCAGGCTCTTCATTGTTATGCACAGATCTCACTGTCTTCTTCCTCATTTTTCACCTCCTTTTCCTGGATCACCACATTCAACCTGCTGCCCAGGCCAGAGCTACTCTCTTATTGATTACCTCCAATCAATATCCCAAAGCTAAAAACGTAACCTTATAAATATCTCTTTTCAACATACTTCACTTTATATTTCTACTTAAATGACCATCATCTTTCACCCAGATTACCACCTTTTCTAAGCAGTATTTCTCATTCCTCATTGTTATTCTTTTCACACTGCAGCCAGGGTGATTTTTAAATATGTATAACCATTTCCATTTCTAAAAGACCTCAGTAAATTCCCACTAACCTAATCCTCCAACAAATAACAATTATAAAGTCAAAGGGGAAAACAAAATCACCTGGAGGAACACAGGGGAGGGCAAACAAAAGCAGTCAGATTCTGGATGGGAGATGATACTTAGAAGAAGAAAATGGTTAAGGTTAGTTTCTCATTCTTATGGCTTTGAGGTGAGGTCACAGTACCTCAAAGCTAAAACTCTTTTTGAAAACCTATAGTCCTTTTAATCTGAAGAATGAGAAAGAAGAGTTTAGTTTAACCACAGTCACCTAAAAGTTAGGGGGAGATTCTTATAAAGAGATCCAGAGAAGGTAGGTGGTGGGATGGTGGGGGGAGGGGTGGAAAATTGGAAAATAGGGTGATTGTATACACTCATTAAATCTTTGTTGAAATTTAATCCTTCAATGTTTTCATTTTTATTCTTAGATTTCTTATGTTTCAAAACTTGTTTATTTTCCATGTTAATACGGTGATATAAGGCACTCTTAGCATGTTTTACTGAAAACCAAAATTTTCATGGTTGAAATCTACAAATTATTATTTGATTTTTTTTGTTTTTAGTTATCTCTTGAAAACTACATCTAATGTTTTTCCTGCCTTTTAAGGTCAAGGTATACAGCTTTTAAATTAATCTTAATTCAAAAATATTTATAATGTAAAATTATTATGCTATTTGCTTTAGTGAAATAAATTTATTTTTCTCTCATCTTCATGCTGTGCAAAAGAATTTCTAGTTAGAATGCTTTGTGAACGTCTTTGTTGTTAGCTCTCAACTTCCATAAGTTTTAATTTAATTTAGAATTGAATGTAAATATTATAAATTTAATACACTATTTCCAATTAGGATTCGAGGACAATATACTGATGTGTTTCAGAAAAATTAGGCTTCAGATACATTCTTTCTCTCTTCACCTCATTTTATTTCATATCTGGATTCTATATCTCATATTTTCCCCCTTCTTTTTCCTTATACCTCTTTCTCTTTGCATTGTTTTCTTATTGGCAAAAGAAGAAAACTATCCATGGACTTGGTGTGCATGTGATGCAAGAAAACAAAATCTACTTTGCAATGACAAAGTCTAGATCCAGATGCCCCTTTTCCCACTTAATAACCTAACAAAGATGGAAATGTTACACTGAACTTCAGTTGCCTCATACATACAAGAATAATATATAACTTTTAACTTATTTCATAGAAGTACTCTCAGTTTGAAAGGAAATTATGTTCCTGAATTCATGGAAATGTTTGTGAACGTTTGTCAGTACACCAAACATGTATGAAATTTGGAAGCCCTTTATTGATTTATCCTTTTTCTCTATTTATGAATATAAGACCTGTTTCTGAAACTTCGCTCCATTCACACTCTCTGTTTATATTAATTGTTCTTGGCAGTGGGAGAAGAATAGGAATAGTGTTGACTGTCAAGACCCTGCCTACAAGCTCTATAAGATATACTATAACTGAGTTAGAAAGATGTATATTATAGACCAAAAAAGTATAAAGCACTTGTCTGATGCATAAATTGGGCAGTGCATCCCATACCTAAAGATTTAAGCAGTATTAAGTATCAACCTTATGCTTTAAAAAAAAAAAAAAGGTCTGTGTCTTATTTTTTTTTTATTTTTTTCATGTTTATTTATTTTTGAGACAGAGAGAGACAGAGCATGAATGAGGGAGGGTCAGAGAGAGAGGGAGACACAGGATCTGAAGCTGGCTGCAGGCTCTGAGCTGTCAGCACAGAGCCCGATGCGGGGCTCGAACTCACAGACCATTAGATCATGACCTGAGCCGAAGTTGGATGCTTAACCGACTGAGAGCCACCCAGGTGCCCTGGTCTTTGTCTTTTTAAATCTACATTTCTTTTATTTAATATTGCTTTATATAATTTTAACATACTGAGACTTTTTAATTTTTTGAAATTTCCTTTTTGTCTATTACTAACTAGTTGTGAGCAACTATATTCTCATTAGCAGTCACTTTGGCTAAATAAACATCTTACAGTTAATTCCACTTGCAGTTTTTACAGTTTGTCATTTAAAAAAACTTTTTAAATTTATTTATTTATTTTGAGAGAGAGAGGAAGAGAGAGAGAGAGGGAGAGAGCGAGAGAGGGAGGGAGAGCATGTGAGTGGGGAAGAGGCAGAGAGAGGGGGAAAGAGAGAATACCAAGCAGGTTCCGTGCTGTCATCTCAGAGCCCAGTGTGGGGCTCAATCTCACAAACCATGAGTAGATGACCTGAGCCAAAATCAAGAGTCAGCCACTTAACTGACTGAGCTACTCAGGTGCCCCTAAAATATTTTTTAAGTTCATTTATTTATTTTGAGAGAGAGAAAGCATGTAAGTGAGAGAAAAGCAGAGCAAAAGGGTGAGAGAGAATTCCAAGCTGGCTCTGTGCTGTCAGTGCAGAGCCTAACTCGGGGCTCAATCCTAGAAACCATGAGATCATAACCTGAGCTGAAATCAAGAATCGGATGCTTAACCAGCTGAGCCACCCAGGTGCCTTACAGATTGTCATTTTTATTTCCGTGCATTTCCATCTTTCTTACTCAATTCATTTCAGTCAGTTTTATGTATTCACTGTCATAATCCCTAGTTTTTGTGCTATCTTGGCATTGATTATGTGATTACCTTTAATTGCTTACAAATTTTAAAATGCTTTATTAAAAGGTGAACTTCAAAAAAAGTGTCATAAATTATGTCTTTAATGTTTTAGTGTTTTAATATGTACTAGAGTTTCAAAATGGCAGACTTTGACATAATTCCTTAATCATTTACTGGCACTTCCCTTTAAAAAGAATTAAGAGAAACCTCCTAGCAACTAAAGGCCTCTGCTCTGAAATCTTTGCAAGTTTATCTTCAACTTCACTTTTGTACTTTGGACTTGGTCTTGATCTTAGTTTCCCTGCTCAGCAATTACTCAACCTATTATATAATACACAGCGATTACATTTTTTTTGGCTGCATTCAATATAGTTGTATGACCCAGGGCAGCCTTGGAAGTCAATGTCTTCCACCTCAATGCAGGGAATGGTAATTATTGACCATACCTCAGTAGTAAGTGCCCCCCACAGTAAAATCAGGGTCTCTCAAAAGTCCTGACCAACAGAGGAGCTAAGCAAAGGAGGTAAGCCTGACTAATCTCAGGTATTTTCTTCCGTGGATATCTCCCTCAAAATTCCTAGACCGGTTTCTTCTTAGAAGACTGAAAGAGCATTGTCAGAGGAATTTGGAAAAGTAAAGTAACATGTGTTTACTAGTGACTACTGTTCTTCACCCTAAGGTTTATCTCCCTCCCTTCTTCTTGAGCTGTTGGGGTTGACATCAGCAAGGGTCTGTTGTTTAGTCTCCCTGCTGTTGCATTATCAAAAAGAGGTAATCACCAGGACCCTTGGGTGGCTCATTTGGTTAAGCAATCGACTCTTGATTTTGGCTCAGGTCATCATCTCGCTGTTTGTAAGATCAAGCCCCATATTGGACTCTGTGCTGACAGCAAGGAGCCTGCTTGATATGTTCTCTCTCCCTCTCTCTTTGCCACCCCCCTTCTTTCTGCCCCTCTCCTGCTCATGCTGTCTCTCTCTCTCTCAAAATGAATAAATGAACATTATAAAATTAAAAGAAAAAAATAATTTAAAAAGGGTAACCATCAAAACCAGAGACATATGACCTTAGGACAAAATAGTGAGAATGTAAGGAAGATAAAGCTCTTCAAAAGTAAGAAAAGAAAAAAAAATACCTGGGATGTAGACATAAGTAGTAGATGTTTTTAGAAGATACGTCAAAGGAGTTTAAAGCAAGCATAATAAATACACAAAATGGATGAGGAAAAATATTAGCAAAATGAAGGCAAAATAAAATAACAAAAAGAATAAGTGGAAAAGATGATATATGGAAAGTATAATACTTTAAAAATAATATTTGAGATAAAAATAAGAAAGGATGATTTGGAAAACCAAATTGAGGATCTCATTCATAAAGAACTTAACTAAATAATAAATGCCTTAAAAGGGAAAAGGAATACAGAGGAGAGGAGGAATATTTAAAGAAACAATTTAACTTTACCAATATTCAGCAAAGATGAAAAACTTTAGGTTGAAAGGGACAATAGAATATCCAAAAAGGGTGATAAGGAAGAACCCATGCATGTATATGAGAAAACTAGGCACAGTGGATTGAAATTTAAGAATATTAACAGTAAAGAAAAATTTGACGTCTTCCAGGAGAGATAGCACATCGCTTTTAAATAGCAAGAGTGGGTACAAAAACAAATAAACAAATAAAAAAACCCAAAACCACAAAACAGATGCAAAGAATAATACTTTTTAAGTACTGGAATAAAAGAACACTGAACCTAGAATTTTACATTTGTCCAAATGGCCAATCAACTATAAAGATATATGTTCTTAAGCATATAAGTTTTCAAAACATTTGGCACATACAGACCCACATTGGAAACAGTATGGAAAGAGGTGCCTGGGTGGGTTGGTTAGTTAAGCATCAACTTCAACTCAGGTCATGATCTCAGAGTTCATGAGTTTGAGCCCCACATCAGGTTCTGTGCTGACAGCTCAGAGCTTGAAGCCTGCTTCCGATTCTATGCCTCTCTCTCTCTCTCCCTCCCCCATTCACTCTGTCTCTCTTTCAAAAATAAATAAACATTATAAAAAAGAAAAAAATTTGGGAAGATTTCCTTAAATAAAAGGAGAACCAGAACCAGGAGATGATGCATGAATTTGTAAAATAAGGTGGATAAATTTACATGGTAAATTTTGTTATTGTATTTAGAAAAATAAGACCAAAAATAGGAAAGGAGGAAAAATAGTTATGATATCTAAAAATTAAAATTTTAGATTTAAGATCCAAAGAGTATCAGTATGATAGAGGATAAGAAGACACATCAAAGGATAGGGAACATACCTTTGGGTTTGCATTGTTATGGAAAAAGATAATATATCAATTAAAAAGTATAAGAAAACATTAAAAGGAGCATATAAATTAGGATAAATTGGTATAATAAGCTAATATAAACATTCCAAATATATCAACATATACAATACATGTAAATGGACACAAATATTTTAGTTTTGCTTTTTAAAAACAATATCCAACTGTACCCTTTTTATAAAAGATGCCCCTAAATCATGAGGAAATTCCGATCATAGTAAAGAGAGAGAAGGCACAGTTACTAAATAAAAACTCTCTTAGCCATAATAATATTAGCCAAAGTAGACTTAAAGAAACATTATCAGGGATAGAGGAGGTTTCTATATATTGATATAGGTATATATCTACTTAGAAGATAAAACAGTTAAGGGGTGCCTGGCTGGCTCAGTCAGTTGAGCATCTGACTCTTGGTTTGAGCTCAGGTCATGATCCCAAGGTCATGGGATCAAGCCCCCTGTTGGGCTCCATGCTGAGCATAATACCTGCTTAAGATCCTCTCTCTCTCTCTCTCTCTCTCTCTCTCTGCCCCTCTCCCTTGCTTATGCTCTCTCTAAATAGAAAAAAGAATGATGATGAGGAGGAGGAGGAGGAGAAGGAGGAAAAGAAGGAGAAGGAGGAGTGAGGAGGAGAAACAGTTAAAAAATAATGTACTTCATAGCTCCCAAACATATAAACAAAAATCAATAAGGGGGTACATCAGCAAGATAGTGAAGTAGATTTTCACAGAAAAATTCCCTTTGTGAGAAATCCAGAAACAAATTGAACAGCTTCTGCACACATGGAGAATGTGAAACCAGATTCACAGAAGCTGGTTGGGAAATTTAGGATACCTTCTCACCAGAGTCCCTGCACTGACATAGCACCATATGATCAGGATGAGATCCCTAGCCCCGAGCCTCTCCCAGGGGAGGAAGAAAGTTGACTTATACATTCAGCATTCCATTTTTTTCCAAGGGTTTTTTTTTTTTTTCTAGAGGACTGGCTTCTGTGTTACCAGTCTTAGAGCTCTGATAGATCCAGAATAGTCTAGCCACTGTGGGGGAGAACAGAGATAGCAGTAAGGACTGGTAGACACAATAGATCCTCTTCCCTGCTCAGCACAGTGTAAGCATGTAAGAACAAATCCCCAGTTCTCAGCTTCTCAAAGGTAAAATTGGTAGAGGACCCCAGAAACTGGCTGAGCTTATTAGTGGGGGTCTTATCTTTGTGAAGCCAGTATGTGAAGACTAGGAGATATGACTGCTTTGTCTAATATACAGTCAACACAGAGAATCAATGAAAATGAAGAATCCAGCAAAAATGTTCCAAACAAAGGAGTAAGATAAATCTCCAGAAACTGACCAAAATGAAATAGAGTTTGATCATTTAATGACAGTGAATGCAAATGACTCATGAAGATGCTCACTGAGGTCAAGAAAACAATGTATGAGCAAAGTGAGAATTTCAACATTCTTGGAGATAGAAACTATAATAAAATGTCAAACAGAAATCATAAAGCTGAAGAATACACTAACCAAACTAAAATATTCATGACAAGGATTCAGTATAAGACTAGATCAAGCAGAAGAAAGGATCAGCAAACTTGAAGATAGGTCTTTGGAAGCAATTCAGTCCGAAAAATAAAAATAGAAAAGAATGAAAAGGAGCAAAGAAAGCTTAAGAGACTTAGAGGGCACCATCAAGCAGAACAATATACATGTATGAAAGCCTCAGAAGGAGAAGAGAGAGAAAAAAGACCAGAAAGCTTATTCAAAGAAATAATAAAAAACTTCCCAAACTGGGGAAGGACATAACATCCAGATTTAGGAAGGCCAAAAAACACAAATAAGTTAATTTCAAAGAAATTCACACCAAGACACATGATAATCAAGTTGTCAAAAGTCAAAAGTAAAGAGAGAATTTTTAAAGAATCAAGAGAAAAGCAACTTGTTACATACAAGGGAACCCCAAAAAGATGAATACCAGATTTTATGAGGACCTTGAAGGCCAGCGGGAATGGGACAAAATGTTTAAAGTGCAGAAAGAAAAAAAAAACAACCCTGCCAACTAAGAATACTATACCTGGCAAAACTGTCCTTCAAAAGTGCAGGAGAGATAAAGACTTTCCCAGACAAAAACTGAAGGAGTTTATCAAGACTAGACCTCCCTTACAAGAAATGCTCAAGAGAATTCTTTTAGTTGAAATTAAATTATGCGAAGTAGCAACAGGATAGCATAAGAAAATATGAAACTGTCAATAAGGTATGTACATTAACAAATACAGAACACCGTATTACTATAATAGTGGTGAATAAATTCACTGATAATTCTAATATAGAAGTTAAGAGACAAAAATATTTTTAAATAACTGTAACTAAAATATTTAAAAGGTACACAATATAAATAGATGCAAAATGTGACAACAATAGCATAAAGTAGGTGAGGGAGTTAAAATGTTGAGTTTTTGTGTGCTATTAAACATAAGTTGTTATCAGTTTAACATAATGGTATAACTATTTTATGTAAACACCAATTTAACCACACACACACACACACACACACACACACACACACTTCCTATAGAATTTACACAAAAGAAAAAGAGAGGGGCACCTGGGTGGCTCAGTCAATTAAGTGTCCTACTCCCGATTTCAGCTCAGGTCACGATCTCACGGTTCTTGGGTTTGAGACCCATGTTGGGTTCTGCACTGCTAGTGTGGAAGATTCTCCCTCTTTCCCTTTCTCTTTGACCCTCCCCCACTTGTGCATGCTCTCAAAACAAATGAACTTTTAAAAAAGAGAGAGAGAGAAAGGAATCAAAGCATATCAATTTTAAAAAATAACAAAACACAAGGAAAGACAAGACTGAAAAAAAACAGATAAAAGAACTATAGGCATACCTCATTATATTGAGCTTTCACTTCATTGTGCTTTGCAGGTGTTGTGCATTTTACAAATGGAAGGTTTGTGGCAAGCAAGTTTATTAGCATCATTTTTCCATCAGCATTTTCTCACTTCATGTTTCTGTGTCACATTTGGATAATTCTTGCAATATTTCAAACTTTTTTTCATTATTATTATATTTAATAAGGTGATCTGTGATCAGTGACCTTTGATATTATTATTGTAACGTTGTTTCAAGCCTGTTAACACAGCATCCATTCTGCAGCCCATGGATCAAGGAGTAATTTCTACTTTCAAGTCTTACTATTTACCAAATACATTTCATAAGGCTAGAGCAGCTATAGATAGTCATTCTTTTGATGGATCTAGGCAAAGTTAATTGAAAACCTCTGGAAAGGATTCACCATTCTGATGCCATTAGAAATACTCATGATTCATGGGAAGGAGTCAAAATATCAATATTAACAGGAGTATAGATAAAGTTGATTTCAACCATCTTGGATGACTTTGAGGGTTTAAGACTTCAGGAGAAAGTAATTGCAGATGTAGTAGAAATAGCAAGAGAACTGGACTTGGAAGTGGAGCCTGAAGGTTTGACTGAATTGTTGTAATCTCCTGATCAAACTTTAATGGAAGAGGAGTTGCTTCTTGTGGATAAACAAAGAAAGTTAGTTTCTTTAGATGGAATCTACTCCTGGTGAAGATGCTATGAAGATTGTTGAAATGACAATGAACAATTTAGAATATTACATCAACTTAGCTGATAAAGCAGGAATAGGGTTTGAGAGGATTAACTCCGATTCTAAAATAAGTTCTACTGTGGGTGAAATGCTATCAAACAACATTTCATGCTGCAGAGAAATTGCAAAAGGAAGAGTCAATCAATGTAGCAAACTTTGCTGTGTCTTATTTTAAGAAGTTGCCACAGCACGGGGCACCTGGGTGGCTCACTCAGTTAAGCATCTGACTCTTGATTTCAGCTCAGGTCATGATCCCACAGTTCGTGAGTTCGAACCCTACTGGGGCTGTCAGCACAGAGCCTGGTTGGGATTCTCTCTCCCCACCGCCCCTCTTTCCCTGCCCCTCCCCCTGCTCATTCTCTCTCAGTCACTTTCTCTCTCTCTCTCTCCCAAAATAAATAAATGAGCATTTTTAAAAAAGGAATTGCCATAGCTGTCCCAACCTTTAGTAACTACCACCCTGATCTTTCAACAGCCATGAACTTTGGGGCAAGACCCTCCACCAGCAAAAAGATTATAAATTTCTGGTTAACATTTTTTAGCAATAAAGTATTTTTTTAGTTAAGGTATGTACATTATTGTTGTGTTTTTTTGACATAACGCTATTGCACACTTAAACTACATTGTAGTGTAAACCTAAATTGTGTGCACTAAGAAACCAAAAAAATCACTTGGCTCCCTTTACTGTGATTGTTGCTTTATTGGGGTGGTCTGGAACCAAAGCCTAAATATCTCTGACGTATACTTGTATAAGACTAACAGAAAACAATACTTTAGCAATAGTAAATCATTTCTATCAATAATTACTTTAAATGTAAATGGATTAAACTCCCCAAACAAAAGACATAAAGTGGCTGAGTGTATAAAAAAGAGAAACAAGACTCCACTCTGCCCTGTTTACAAGAAACTCACTTTAGATTTAAGGACACATATAGGCTGAAAGTGAAGTGATGGAAGAAGCGATTTCACACAATTGGTAACCAAAGGAGAACAGGAATGGTTGCATTGATGTCAGGCAAAATAGAATTTAAATAAAAATGTCACAAGAAGCACAAAAAGACATTATATAATGATAAAGGTGTCAAATGACCAGGAAGACATATTATATATATATATATATATATATATATATTATTATTATATATAATACACACACACACACACACACACACACATATATATATATCTCCAACATCAGAATGCCTAAATATATAAAGCAAACATTGACAAAACAGAACAGAAATATGTACAATACAGCAGGAAAATATATGGCAATACAGTAATAGTAGGAGCCTTTAATACCTCATTTTAGATAATGGATAGAACATCTGGATAGAAGATCAGTAAAGAAATGGAGAACTTGAATGATACCATAAACCAAATGAACCTGAACAACATATATAGGACATTCTACCTAACAACAACAAAATATACATTTGTGTTAAGTGTACACATATCTTTTTCCAAGATATATCACATGTTAGGTCATAAAAATCCTTAACAAATTAAAGATTGAAAACATATAGAGTATCTTTTCCCCCCACAATAGAATAAAGCTAGAAATCGACAGCAGAAAGGAAATTGGAAAATTCACAAATATGTGAAATTCAACAACACGTTCTCAAATAAAAATGGGTCAAAGAAGAATTCAAACAAAAAATTGAAAATACCTCAAAACAAACAAAAATGAAAACACAATGTACCAAAAATTATGGAATGCAGCAAAAGTAGTATTGAGAGACGTTCATAGTGATAAGCACCCAAGTTAAAAGAAGGAGGAAAGACCTCAAATAAACCATCTAACTTCACATGTCAATGAGCTAGAAAAAGAACAAACTAAGACCAAAGTTAGCAGAAGGATGGAAATAACAAAAGGTAGAACAGAAATAATAAATAAGAAAACCATAGGAAAAATCAGTAAGTTGGTTATTTTAAAAGAGTAAAAAATTGACAAACCCTTAGATTAAGGAAAAAAGCACACTCAAATAATTAAAATCAGAAATGATAAAAAAATCCATTATAATTGATGCCATAGAAATAAAAAGGATCATTAGAAACTAATATGAAAACGTATACACCAACAAACTGGGTAACTTAAAGGATATGAATAAATTACTAGAAACATACAATGTACCAAAGCTAAATATATAAATATATTAAATATATAAGTATATTAAACATATATAATATACAAACAGTGCATACACACACACACACACACACACACACACACATATAAATATAAATATATAAGTACATACACAAACTATATATTTTTTTTCACAAGTTTTGGAGATTAGAACCTAGACATCTTTCTTTGAGGGCTGTTATTCTGCCTATCTATGAATATATTATGTAACATGGTATTAAGGTTGCAAATGTAATTAAACTTGTTAATCAGATGACCTTAAAGAGATTAACCTAAATTATCCTGGTTAACCCAATGGGATCACAAGGGTCTTTTAAATGTGGAAGAGGGAGGCCTAACAGTCAGTGTTCACGTGATGCAGTGTGAGAATTACTTGACTGGCCATGAGCTTTCCAAATGAAAGAGAGCCTAGCCACAAACTTTGGGCAGCGTCTAGAAGCTGGAAAAGGCAAGGAAATGGCTTTTCCCCCTAGAGACTCCAGAAAGGAACACAGCCCTGCTAACACCTTGATTTTAGTACATTGTGACTCATTTCAGACTTCTGAACGTCAGGACTTTAAGATTATGAGAGAACTCTAACACATTTATTTTTTGAGCCATTAAGGACATATGTATGCACACACACATATACATGTGTGTGTTTGTGTGTCAGTGTCAGGTGGTGATAATGCTTTGAAAAAAATAAATCTTATCAAAGTATCATGAATAACTAAGGGTATTTTATACAGGATGGTCAAGGATGAGGTAATGTTTAAACAGAAATGTGAATAAAATGAAGGAGCAAGGTATCTGGAAATAGAACGTTCAGATGGGAAAACAAGTGCAAACTTCTCCAAGTCAGAAGTTTGCTCAGCATTTTTGATAAATAGCAAAAAGGCTAATAAGGCTAAAGGCTAATGTGAAAAGTGAGTCAGAGGAAACACAGGATATGAATGCCACTGATGATTACATAAGGGATGGTTATTCTGGTTATTTTTGGAGGGTGAGTAGGAATGAAGGCAAAGAGGGGGGACCTTTACTTTTGTCCTATTATATATGGGTTTTGGTGATGATACATTACTATTTTCTTGTCTTGAAATTTTATTGTAACATAAAAGTATAAGAAATCTGAAACACAGAAATATCAAGTGTAAAGATGAATAATATATATATATATATATATATATATATATATATATATGATGAAAATATACATGATGTGGTTGGTTTAGTCCAAAAATTGAGGAAAAGGGGGATGAAAGAATCAAATTATGTTGTTTTTATTTTTAAAAACCTATTATCTATTTGCACTTTTATACATCTCTGAGTTTGTATATACATGCCAATAATAACATGTGTAAATGTGTGTGCCCATGCACATAAACAAGTGTAAGAATCCTATGGTTGCCTGATACTGAAAATAGTTGGTCTGAAAGTGACTATTTGAAAATATAAAATGAGGAAGATGATTAAATAGCCTACTTATAAATCCCTACCTACCAGAACATCGTAAGGGGTCTAATATTATGGAAAGCTATAGTTACTTCAGAAATGTGGAATAGAATTGGGAGCATGGGATTTGGAATCAGACTGCCTAAGTTCAGACAGTGGCTCCACCACTTACCCGCTTTGGGACTGAGAAGTATTCATTTGCCCTCTCTGAATCTAAGTTTTTTCATCTGTAAAAGAGAGATAATAGCATCTGGCTGATGGAATTTTGGTAAGGAATAAACCTACTAAAAGAAATATAACACTAGAACAGTGTCTGGCATATAATATGTGCTCAATAAATGTTAACTTCTATTGTTATTGCTCTCTGGTCTAGATTATTAGACTGCAATTAATATACATTATACACACAAACTTTCTAACTTCTAGCTTCTCTCCAAATATGCTGCAAGGGACTGTTCTAGCAATTTTAATTGTTTCAGCCAGATTGTTGTCACTTTACTATGCATATGCAAATGAAATTACTGTAACCCTTAATGTTAAAAAGAAGCAGAGAGATTGTTTTTGTTTTTTTTTTTTCCATTGGATATCCTTTCCTGCTTTGTCAAAGATTAGTTGGCCATACTTTTCTGGGTCTAATTCTGAAGTCTCTATTCTATTCCATTGGTCTATGTGTCTGTTTTTGTGCCAATACCATGCTCTCTTGATGATTACAGCTTTGTAGAAGAGGCTAAAGCCTGGGATTGTGATGCCTCCTGCTTTGGTCTTCTTCTTCAAAATTACTTTGGCTATTTGGTGTCTTTTGTGGTTCCATACAAATTTTAGGATTGCTTGTTCTAGCTTCGAGAAGAATGCTGGTGCAATTTTGATTGGGATTGCATTGCATGTATAGATAGCTTTGGGTAGTATTGACATTTTAACAATATTTATTCTTCCAATCCATGAGCATAGAATGTTTTTCCATTTCTTTATATCTTCTTCAATTTCCTTCATAAGCTTTCTATAGTTTTCAACATACTTTAACAAATGGTGCTGGGAGAACTGGACAGCAACATGCAGAAGAATGAAACTAGACCACTTTCTCACACCATTCACAAAAATAAACTCAAAATGGATAAAAGACCTGAATGTGAGACAGGAAACCATCAACCCTAGAGGAGAAAGCAGGAAAACACCTCTCTGACCTCAGCCGTAGCAATTTCTTACTTGACACATTCCCAAAGGCAAGGGAATTAAAAGCAAAAATGAACTATTGGGACCTCATCAAGATAAAAAGCTTCTGCACTGCAAAGGAAATAATCAACAAAACTAAAAGGCAACCAACGGAATGGGAAAAGATTTTGCAAATGACATATCGGACAAAGGGCTAGTATCCAAAATCTATAAAGAGCTCACCAAACTCCACACCCAAAAAACAAATAATCTAGTGAAGAAATGGGCAGAAAACATGAATAGACAGTTCTAAAGAAGACATCCGGATGGCCAACAGGCACATGAAAAGATGCTCAACATAGCTTCTCATCAGGGAAATACAAATCAAAACCACACTCAGATACCACCTCACACCAGTCAGAGTGGCTAAAATGAACAAATCAGGAGACTATAGATGGTGGAGAGGATGTGGAGAAATGGGAACTCTCTTGCGCTGTTTGTGGGAATTCAAACTGGTGCAGCCGCCCTGGAAAACAGTGTGGAGGTTCCTCAAAAAATTAAAAATAGAACTACCCTATGACCCAGCAGTAGCACTGCTAGGAATTTACCCAAGGGATACAGGAGTGCTGATGCATAGGGGCACTTGTACCCCAATGTTTATGGCAGCACTTTCAACAATAGACAAATTACAGAAAGAGACTAAATGTCCATCAACTGATGAATTGATAAAGAAATTGTGGTTATATACACAATGGAGTACTATGTGGCAATGAGAAAGAATGAAATATGGCCTTTTGTAGCAATGTGGATAGAACTGGAGAGTGTTATGCTCAGTGAAATAAGACATACAAAGAAAGAGAGATACCATATGTCTTCACTCTTATGTGGATACTGAGAAACTTAACAGGAGATCATCGGGGAGGGGAAAAACAAACAAACAAAAAAAAGGTTAGAGAAGGGGGAGCCAAACCATAAGAGACTCTTAAATACTAAGAACAAACCGAGGGTTGATGGGGGGTGGGAGGGAGAGTAGGGTGGGTAATGGGTATTGAGGAGGGCACCTGTTGGGATGAGCACTGGTGGTGTATGGAAACCAATTTGACAATAAATTTCATATTAAAAAATAAAAATAAAAATAAATAAAAAGAAGCAGAAACAGCCCAGCACACCATATTACCCTTAGACTTACATTTACCACTACCTTTTACCTGTGACTGCTGTTCAAATATTTCATCAGAACAGACTTTATCAGTGATATCTGAAAACAAACAAAACATGTTCTCTGGACAAATTTAAAAGGGGCCTTACATAACATTATTGCAATTGAGTCTGACTTCTGTAGTCCTTATTCAGCAATTAAGACTACATCTGTGAGTAAAAAAAAAACAAAAAAACAAAAAACAAAAAAAAATTCAAAATATTGATAAAAGGCAGCCATGATTATTATTATCTTTTTTTTATTTCTTCAAAACTTCTCTACAGGAGTTTAAAGGCTTTGACGTGGGTTTAAAGGTTTTTGATTTAAAAGCTAGATGAATTTAGGCAAACTTCTCAATTTTCCTCAATCTTTGTTTCTTCAACACTGTGCTCAGGGAGTACTTTATTCTATGAAAATCCCAATACAGTCTACCATTTAATGTCTCATAGTTTCAAGACAAAATCAAAACACAAGATTATTATTTTCACTAACTTGCATGTGAAAAAATTAAATGGCTGTCCTAAGTTAGTAGTTAGTAACTAGGTGTTTGGACGTCTTTCGATTATTACTACAAATCTCTTTTCCACCATACTCTGTTATTTAAATTATTAGAATGAAAAATGCCTTTCTCTAAAAGAAAAAAAAAATTAATAGGTCAAGACCACAAAGTGATTCACAAGACTAAATAATCCATTGCTTATAAGTCAATTCTAAGAATATATTTATATATTATTCATTATATAGTGACTTATTTTAATGACATCTATAAATATCTTTTGGTCCATCAAGTACCAGAGAAGATTTCTAAATCAAAAGACTTCTAAATTTTTAACATTAACAAACTCTTAGCCAGTGGTAGTATCACTAAGAAATTCCTTTTTTTCAGATTTAAAGACTCATTTAAATCATGATATAGATCATTCTATTAATATTTTAGTGTATGCTTTCATTAAAAATG
Organism: Panthera uncia; assembly: GCF_023721935.1. Taxonomy (NCBI): domain Eukaryota; kingdom Metazoa; phylum Chordata; class Mammalia; order Carnivora; family Felidae; genus Panthera; species Panthera uncia. The sequence goes on along the minus strand of NC_064809.1, from coordinate 52,417,367 downwards.
CTAAATGAAATGAAATATTCTTTTCAAAAACTGGCTGTGTTTGTTTTTTTTTAGAATTCCCCCTTCACTTGTTTTAATTTGGAAACATGAAATTCTTTCTACCTTGAATCCATTGCAGCATCTAGTTTCCCTTTTCTCTGATGGTGTTGTCTCTGCTGTCTTTTTCAAAAGTTGATTTGGGTCCATCATTGAGTGTTTTCAATTGTGGTTGATGCTTGGTTTGAAACGACCACCTATTCAGGGAGAAAAAGGATAACTTATTTCACTTCGACAATATATAATTCAGAAATATGCTGTAAGGCTAACATTAATCAATAGATAAACCAACTAATACTCATTCAGGGTCTTCAATGTCCAGAGCACTAGGCAAATGCTAAACACCAAAGGAAGGGGGAAACACATGCACACACAGAGTCCTAATTTCCAGGGATTATAATTTGATTGGGAAGATAAATTTCTGAAAATAATTTGAAACAACAAATGAATAGTATAGATCATATACTAGATGAGATCAAAAATTTAAAGTACTGAAAGAAAAATTTAAATGTTTCACATATCTCCATTATAAAATTTAGGTAGGCAAATATATATTTAATTCATCTTTATAGTTTTACAAAGGGTCAAACCGTGCCTTGTACATAGACAGTCAAAATGGGTAGACAGAAAAATAATGTAAGGAATTGTAATTAGAGTGACCTAAGAAGGTTTCATGGAAGAGATACCTCAGGAACCAGGTATGAAATGCAGGTCGAGTTTGGACTTGTTAAAGAGTACCTCTCAGAGAAACTCTGGCCATGCTTGACCTTACCACTATCACAACCCTACTTTATTTTTATTTTGTTCATTTACTTTTGAAGGTAAAATGTATGCAGTTGCATGTATGTAAAATATATGTATTTGAAAGTACAAAACATCAAAAAGACGTACATTAAAGAATCTTTCTGTAGCCCTTGTCTACCCAACATCCAGTCTCTTATTCTGAGGACTAATTTAACCAGTTCTCAGTGAATATTATCCAGAAATGTGATATGCATTTTTAATTAAATACATAATAGCTTCCTTTTTTAACACAAATGGTGGCATACCGTCAACACTGCTCTCTACCTTTTTATGCTATTTTATATTAATAAATGACTTTTTTCAGTTTCTTTATGGTTGTAGTTATCCTATTGTCCATCATATATCTAGTTACATGTTGATAAACATTTAGTGTCTAAATATTTCATACTAGAAATTTAAAAAAAATTTTTTTAACGTTGATTAATTTGTGAGACAGCGAGAGATAGAGCATGAACGGGGGAGGGTCAGAGAGAGAGACACACACACAGAATCTGAAACAGGCTCCAGGCTCTGAGCTGTCAGCACAGAGCCCCACACGGGGCTCGAACTCATAGACCGTGAGATCATGACCTGAGCTGAAGTCGGACGCTCAACCGACTGAGCCACCCAGGCGCCCCTAGAAAATTTTTTTAATATGTCATTTTATTTATGTGTAAGATAAATTCTTATGAGTTTTGAGGTCAAAATGCAAGATAAATTATAATTTTGTAAATTGTTAAGCCTCTATTTTAATTTTAATTTTAATTTTTTGAGTTTTTATTTAAATTCCAGTCAGCACAGTGTAATAATTAGTTTCAGGTGTAATACATAGTGATTTAATAATTCCATACAACACCCACTGCTCGTCATAAGTATACTTCTTAATCCCCATCACCTATTTAACCCATTTCCCCCCACCTATCTCCCCTCTGGTAACCATCAGTTTGTTCTCTATAGTTAAAAAATCTGTTTCCGGGTTTCTCTCTCTCTCTCTCTTTGCTCATTTGCTTTGTTTCTTAAATTCTCCATATAAGTAAAATCATATGGTATGTATCTTTCTCTGATTGACTTATTTTATTAAGCCTCTACTTTAAAGACTAGTAAAATGAGTCAACTTGTTCCTTAGATTTGCTCTTTTATATGGAACAGTGAGTTCTTCGCTGTAATGTATTCTTGTATTCTTCGTGAAAATGTATTCTTGTTTATACATATCTGCATAATACATACTTATGTATCTAAGATATTTATATATAGAAACACACATAAGCATAGATATATGATAATTAATAGGGCTATAATTATACAACATATTTAAAATATGTCATATGTGCAGTTGATTCTTATTATTTGCAGTACTTGTGTTCTATAAAGTTGACGCAAACAGCAAGACCTGAACATTGTTCCTAACAGAGGGTTAGATGTCCGTGTATCTCTGGCCACATCATTTTCATCAACCAATTTATAACCCTGTTTCATGTGTGCTTCTGTTTAAAGATATCTTATTTATGTTCAACATCGCTCCTTATCAGGGAAATACAAATCAAAACCACACTCAGATATCACCTCACGCCAGTCCGAGTGGCCAAAATGAACAAATCAGGAGACTATAGATGCTGGCAAGGATGTGGAGAAACGGGAACCCTCTTGCACTATTGATGGGAATGCAAATTGGTGCAGCCGCTCTGGAAAGCAGTGTGGAGCTTCCTCAGAAAATTAAAAATAGACCTACCCTATGACCCAGAAGTAGCACTGCTAGGAATTTATCCAAGGGATACAGGAGTACTGATGCATAGGGGCACTTGTACCCCAATGTTTATAGCAGCACTCTCAATAGCCAAATTATGGAAAGAGCCTAAATGTCCATCAACTGATGAATGGATAAAGAAATTGTGGTTTATATACACAATGGAATACTACGTGGCAATGAGAAAGAATGAAATATGGCCTTTTGTAGCAACATGGATGGAATTGGAGAGTGTGATGCTAAGTGAAATAAGCCATATAGAGAAAGACAGATACCATATGGTTTCACTCTTATGTGGATCCTGAGAAACGTAACAGAAACCCATGGGGGAGGGGAAGAAAAATAAAAAAAGAGGTTAGAGTGGGAGAGAGCCAAAGCATAAGAGACTGTTAAAAACTGAGAACAAACTGAGGGTTGATGGGGGGTGGGAGGGAGGGCAGGGTGGGTGATGGGTATTGAGGAGGGCACCTTTTGGGATGAGCACTGGGTGTTGTATGGAAACCAATTTGACAATAAATTTCATATAAAAAAATAAAGATATCTTATTTAATGTATATTGTTGATCCATTAATTTTAAGTTTGTGGCCAATAGCACTGTCTTGCTCATGCCTGAGGGATGCCTATGTAACTCATATATTCTTTCCATCATGTGCATCACATCCTTCTTGCACTTAGGAACACTGGCCCACACTTCAGCACTATACTTGGGAGCTGTTTAAACAGCAAAATCATCAAAAAAATGCACAAAAGTGAAAAATTATGGCTCTAAATAAACTGTGAAAAGAACACTTATTTAGAACATGATAGCTAAAAAAAGAAGGCAGAGCCACATTTGTCTGACCTCAGCTGGGACCATGTGTTTTGGACAACTCAGATTTTTTGCCACTCTGGACAAGTTTATGAATGACCATAAAGAACATTAGTATTGATTTTGGGGTTACAAATAAATTTTAGTGAGAAGGCAATTTCACAAATACTGAATCCATGAATAATGAGGATCAACTATGTATTTTATTAATTTATTCAATCAGGATTTATTGAGTCCTTATATTATAAAGACAATGAATATATATAATGCCAATTTAATAGATAATGTATAACTGTAGAAGTGATAAATATCTGAAGATATTATCATCTGTATGTAAACATATGCATCAATGCAAAAACCCATGTCTATGTACATCTAAGTAAATCCTAGTTATTCCACTTTTTTTGCATGTGCTCCCAACATGCCTATACCTTTTCAGTTACTAAGTGGAGAAGAATGAGGAAGAAATCAGTAGTTAGGGACCCCAAAGTCATAACCAGCCCTTTGATAAATTTCCTGTTATATTTTTCATGAATACCTTTTTCTGTATCTTTCCCCAGAATTTAAATGGTTAGGAAGTCATTTTTTCCACTTAAATCTATTACTGAAAATCTCTTTGAATGATTTATGAGGTGTATATACACCCTATAGCTTTAGTTCTGTTTGTTGTGCTTTGTTTTTTGGCTACTGAACAAGTATTCTTTTTCTTTTTTCTTTTTCTTGAATTTTTTTTTAGAGAGAGCGAGTGAGCAGGGGAGAGGAAGAGAGGCAGAGAGAATCTCAAGCAGACTCCCCAATGACCCTGAGATCCTGACCTGAGCCAAAATCAAGTGCTGGACACTTAACCAACTGAGTCACCCAGGAGCCCTGTGAACAAGTATTCTTTAAGGTCATTATATCACCAGTCTAGCCCTGTTTATTGCATTTGATTAAATTATGATTTCTTATTTTATTTCTATCATATCTGTCTTCAGAGTCTTTCAGAGGTCCCCTGTATCATACAGAATAAAATTCACACTTCCTATTTGAGATTCTTTACAAACTAAACCCAGCCCTTGTTTTTAGTCTCATTTCCCAACACATCCATTAGCACCTACAGCCATATGGAACCAAGTGTCCCTAGAACGCTCTGCCCTATGTTTCTTCTTAACCTGTAATGTTCTTCCTCATCTTTTCATTGTAATTCCGCCCCAAATCACTCTTGTTAGATATTTTCCCAGTTACTCCCAATTGAAAAAAACCTTTCTCACACTGCTGCTTATAACTTGTAACACAGTCATTACTTTTCCCTGTTATTTCTACAACTTTCTCAGATAGATTACAATTCCATACCTCTCTCCTAGATACCAAGAAAAAATAGCAAAAAAGTGGGAAATGTAGGACTTCCCCCCTCATGTCTGAGAAAGACTGAATTGTAATAGGTAACCTCAAAGTAATAACGGAGTTGGAGTATCAATTTAGGTTTGACTCTTACCACCACACTTTTTACTTCATCATGGCATTTTAAACCTGATTGAAGAATTTAACTTACTTTTCTCTGGACACTTTTTTTTTTCCCCTCAGGGCCCCAAACAATTGACATTTAAATACACTTTGGGGACACAATATGTTTCTAAGACAGAACCACAGGCATTCAGACACAGCACTGCCATTCTTTCTTCAACAGAACAGCCCAGTTCTGCCTCGTTTGATTGGGCTGGAGTGGCGGGCAGAATCTCACTAGCCTCTCCTTACCTGCGTCAAGCTTTTACTGTTAGAGAGATCATAAAAAAGCAGTGCAAGCCAGGTAACCCAGTCTCTACTGTGTACCTATGGAACCAAGGAGGAAAAAAAGAGAAAACAAATTTAACTTTTTAGACCTTTTATGAAGGATTTTCTTCATTTTCTACCTCACTTTTGCAGTCACAATGGTCTATTAAGAGTAGCCACCTTCCTGAATTGGAGAAGGGAACTAATACTTATTGAATTCTTAGTTTATGCCAGGAACCATGCTGGGAAAATTTTTTTTCTCATTTGATCAGAGACAAAATTATCTAGAAAACTTCTTTCTTTGTCCTCACCTTGAGTCAAATGAGTTGAAATAGGAACGTAGAGGTGGGTAAGTGACTTTGAGACATGTCCCATTTTTTTTATGTTTGCCAACTAACTCTCCACCCTATATTATCCAGTTAATATGGGATAAAAAAAAGTAGGGAATACATCTAATTATTCCATATAGTCAGTGAAAATAAATGCCTTGTAGTATATTTTGAGAAGGTAAACAGAGATCCATTTTTTTTAACTTGAAGTTTCACTTATCTAGAAAGTAATGGTAACAGGGTTTCAAAATTTATTTTTAAATTATGATGTCTTATTTTCTACATTTTAACTTTCAGAGCATAGAAACCGGAGGCTCATCTATCTCCAGAAGTCATATTTAATAAATTTTATAGGCTTAAATATAAGTGTGCTGAAGACAAAGCATAAAACATGTAATATTTATCATGTTCATCAAAACATTTTTTTCCCTTGAAATCTGTGGCAGTTTCTCACATAGAAGAAACACTGAAATTAGAGGTTCTCAAAGGTTCTTACCTGGACTTAGATCCTACACCAGTAGCAAGGAGTCCATCCCTTTATCTGTTGTTAAAATCTCTCTTTAAATAGTGAGTTGGCTTTTTTTTTTATCAGTTCAGTGATGATTAACCATATTATTAGATCATTGTCCTAAGTAAACAGAAGAAAATTAATTATTCTAAGAGCCTGCTCCAGACTTCTACATTTTAAAAGTTATATATTTTGTGATCTCAGTCTATTAATTCCAATGTTGTGGTTGGACCCATTCGGGTGGTTTTTATTATGATTTCAAGATGCCTCTCAGCAATAAACCATCAGGGAACTTTGGAAAAATACAGGTTTATTTCTTATAGGACTGGGGATTTACACAACACACATGGGGGCAAACAGCAAGGTCATAGGTAGAGGGAGAGAGCGCAAAGCCTGGGATTCTGCTTTTATTCAAGATGCTCCTCAGCAATAAGCATCAGGGAACTTTGAAAAACTACAGGTTTATTTCTTATAGGATCTGGGATTTACACAGCACACGTGGGGGCAAACAGCAAGGTCATAGGTAGAGAGAGAGTGCAATGCCTGGGGTTCTGCTTTTACTGGGGGTGAAGGTTGAGGCCTAGGGTTTTACCAAATCACTCTTATTGGTGAATTTAAAACATAAGAGTGAAAATGTAAAGCTCAGGAAAAGTAAAAGAAAAGTGACCCTAAATGGTCAGTTTTTGAAATCAACCAAGATCTCTAAAACAAAGATGCCTCAAAGGTGGAGGATGGGGGATGGCTCTTTATCTGTTCTGTGGCTGACAGCTGTTTATTTAAGATAGCCCTCTTTGACGTGTCTGCCTCTTTGAAATGGATGCTTTGGCAATCAGAGCTTAACCTAGGCACTTGTGTTACAGAAAAGGAAAAAAAATGTCAGATTTTACACTACATTACATTAATTTCTCAGAATTTATAAATTATTTTTATGTAAAAGTTTAATTATTAAACTTCATTTCTGAGAATAACTTATATTTGCTTGAGTTGGTTGCATAATATTTTTTCTTTAAAAATACAAACATAGATTATCTAAGATATTTAGAACTAGAAAAGAATTCAAGGCAGTTTTTTAATGTGTCTACTGGTTCCTTTAGCATTTAAGATAAAACATACTCTTTTGCTTGATACTTTGGTACAGTTCTAATACAGTGTCAATGAATACTGCATACATACACACACACACACACACACACACACATATATATATATATATAGCTATTAGAGAACACCATATATATATGTGTATATATGTATATATGTGTATATATACATATATATGTATATGTGTATATATACATATATATGTATATATATGCTTGTGTGTATACGTGCACACACACACATGCATATATAGCAATGTGAGACTGCATATATGAAAACATTACCCCTTAATCACTTCTATAAGACAATTACTGGAACAGCTGCAGCAATATGTATTTAAATTCTGTATCTCAGTTATTTGATACATTAGCTCTGTCCATGTTTATTTTTAGAAGCATTGGAATCACAGGAGGAACCAGAGATTGTGGAGGGATAGAAGAGTTGGGAGACCCCCAATTTTCCAAGTAAGGGGAACTGAGAAATGTAGAAACGGGACAAAGAAAATTAAGATCTGGTTTTCCAGATAGCCCTCTGTTGAGTCAGAATCTATAGTAGTCCAGGCCCACCCCTCCACCCAACAATCTCCCCACAGGAAATTTTGATTCCATTTACGAAAGTTTTTTTTTTTTTTTTAAATAAGCACTTCATTTAATATTTATGTATCTCTAGATTTTGAGAACCACTAGAGCAGACCTAGAGAATACTTTCAGGATATTATGGACTTCCCTATTATTCAGAGTGGAAATAAGTCTAGGGGCTTCTACGGTAGTGATTCTCTCTTCAAATTTCCATTCTACCAAGGTGGAATGAAGGTAAAATAGTACAAATTAAGAACCGTCCTAATCCCTAAACTAAAGCCTTCTGGTGAAATCCTGGAGTGTTTTCATAGGTCAAAGAGCGTCTTCTGTGCTCTTCCTTCCGTATGACTGTTTAATTACTAATTAGACCGTGCTTGTGCAACTTGTGGAGAAGCAAGGTGGTCAGAGGAAAGATGTTACAATAGTTCCTTTAAGATCCATATAATGCTAACATCCATGGGTCAGGAGAATTGTATAATTTTATAAAAATATTCTAGTGATATTTGTTTCAGAGATTATCATTACAGTTCTGATGGCATATCATAGTCCTTGAAATCTGATAAACTTCAATGCCAATTTGTCTCTGCTACTTGCTAGCAGTATGAGCTTAAGGTTATTTAAGATTTCTAAGCATCAATATCCTCATCTGTAAAATACAATACTTGGAGTAAGGATTAAATAATGTGTATAAAGTGCTTTACACAGTACTTGACATTATACTTCAATATCTACTTTCTAATAGGATTCATTGTATGATGTTTGTGTATTATAAATATTTACAGCACTTAATTCACATAAAATTAGTAAAAATAACATCTCTAAGACATGTGCCTAGCAGTTTCTTCTGGCAATTTTTATTGCCCGAGTTCTCAGGCATGCTTTGAGAGAAAGGCTTCAAGCTCAAAGCAAACATGCTGCCACCTATCTACCCCATTTCCCTTGGCAATGGTCATGAGGCAGCTCCAGTAGGTGTATACTCCTGGAAAGAACCCAACATTTCTGTATGTACTGATGCTAAAGCCCTTGTGTCATTATGATTACTCTTACTGTGACCATCACCTTTGTTATTATAGGTACCACCATAAGAAGGAAGGTATTTCCTGATCAGTCTCATCACCTCCTCTCTAATCCCCATATGGCTCTGCCAAGTCTGACTAAGACCCTTTTCTTGAGTCTTTTGGAACTCACGGTTAATCAAACATAGAATTCCCTTTACCTTCAGTCTCTTCTCTGAATTTCTTGCTGTTGTTCATCTCTTGCTCTAACTTAAACCTGGCGCTTTCCTGAAGACTGCCTCTCCTGCTGCTGTAATCAGTGGGAGCTGCACTATTCTCCATATTGCTCCATACCAGATGGGCTGGTTTTCAGTTTGCTCTACTTTGCTACTTCCCTTCTGTGTTCATTCCCTCTTCTCTCAGAAGGCATAGTTTTCAATTTCATATCAAAAGACACTATCACTTATTCTTCTTCTTGTTGGAATCATCTACTAATCCTTCAGTCACTTCCACTTATTCTGTGACAGTTTAAGCTCCTGGTTCAAAGTCAATCTCTCAGAATGTTACTGTTATCATAATTATTGGTGATTTCAATGATCATGGAGATAATCCTTTTAATTTTCTGGCTTCTTGGTTTTTAACCTTTCCTTCTCCAATGATCTTGCTTTTCTATCTACTCCAATGGATATATCCTAGACCTTGTTACACAAAAAACTGGAACTTCCCCCGTAATATCATTTCCAAGGATTGGTTTACCACTGTCTATCTTTCCAGCATATACTGTGTTATAGTCAGATGCAACAACACTTTCACTAATCAGGATCTATAAACCACTGATTGATTCTACCAGAGATTGCATTGTTCCTGGTTTCATGTCCTCATTTTCCTGCATTTCTGGGTTAGATTCAATGGTCATGGTAATAATTTTTTTCCATATCTCTTCAAGTCATTATTGACCTTTGCATCATCTTAATTGCTTAACTACAACCTTGATTAACCCCAACTCTCAGACTACTCTGTCAATTCATCCATGCTACTGAATGAGGTTGAAGAAAAACCCTCAACATGTTGACTTTAAGTTTATGATTAAGAAACTCAAATGAGCCTTTGTGTAGGTATCATGCTGCATTTTCCTAACTTGTGTCAGCTTGTTTTTGACTCTTTTTAAACTTCATTTATCTCCTCAAAACTCTAAAACATCCTCTCCTATCTTTACCTTCAGCTGGTGACTATTTCACTGACAAAAAATGAAGAACAAAACTCAAAACCTCCTTCCAATACATCTATCTACCTATAGCATCAGTGCCACATATTTTGCCTTGAGGAACTGTCCATGCTGCAGCCAAGATCATTCTCCATTTGTGCACCAGATTGTCTCCTCTCCTTGTGTTCCAAAGGATATCAATTTTCCTGCTCTAAAGAAATGTTCCCATCAGCATATAAGCATCCTGTCACTCTCCCATCTTCATAAAGCCCTCTTTTGATTCTGTACCTTTTACAGGTATTGCACTATTTTTGTACTGTTAAAAAGTCTTCTCAAAAGACTTATCTATAATATTGCTTTCTATTCCTTTTCTCACATTCTTTCCTGAGTACACTCAATCAAGTTTATACCCCCAATTCCACTCAAACTACTCTTCCCTAAGTCATAAATTACCTAAATGCTATAATGTGATGGTCTTTATCTGACTTGAACTATTAGCCATCTTTCAGAGCTGACTATTCCCTTCTCCAGGAAACAGTTTTCAGGATACTATCCTTTGTGGTTTTCCTCTTAACTCATTGGCTTCCATTTCCACTTCATGTACTAAATATTCTATATATCTTTGGCCTCTTAATGGGAATGTCTCAGGATTCAATTCCCACTTATTCCATGACAGTCTTACAAGTCACTCCCAATTATTCCATGACAGCCTCAGAATTCAACCATTATATTTTGGTGATCTCATCTATTCTCATATCTTTAATGTTCTCTATATGTTGAGAATTCTAAAATTTTTACCTCTGGTAAAGACTTTATTCCTGAGATTTTTCCTCAAGACTTTATGGTAGATTTTTCCATTGCCTGCTCACCATCTCCCTTTACATAGATAAAGGCTTCTGATACTAAAAAATTTTAAAGCTGTTCCTCTCATCTTCCTTTCCCAAACCACTCCTATAATATTCCCCATCTCAGTCAATTGTAGTTCTATCCTTTTAGTTGTGTGTACACATGCGCACATGTACACACACATGCACACACACTATTGGAATAATTCTTGACTCTTCTTTTACTCAAAACATATGTTCTAATTTCAAAATATACCCAGAATCTGACTCTTTCTCACCACCACCATGGCTGTCGTTCTGGTCCTGAATTATTGCGGCATTCTCCAATTCGTGTTTCAGCTTATCTCCTTAAATTCACCAACTGCACTCTCCCATGTAAACTTCACCACAGCAGCCAGAATTCCACCATGTCAAAACAGATCATATCATGACACTGATCTGCTCAAATCCTCCAATGGCTTCCTACCATTCAGCTTAAAGTCCAAAGAATGGCCTTAAGACTTTTAAGATATAGACCCCATATTCAGAGTATTTGTATTTGCTGTTCTTCCAATCTATTCTTCTCTAGATATCTGCATAGCTCACTCCATCACCATCTTTTATCACCCACACAAATGATACCTTTTATCTTACTTTCATTCAACATCGTTATTGTGAAATTCAATCATATTGTTGTGTATATCAGTTCATTCCTTTCTATGCTGATTAGCTCACATTATACAAATTATTTCAATTTCTTTATCTACTCAACTGTTTATAGAAATGTGAGTTGTTTCCAGTTGGCTATTACAATTAAGTGTTATCAATATTTGTTTATAAGCCTTTGTGTGGGCATACGCTTTCATTCTCTTGAAAAATGCCTACTGGTGGAATGCCTGGGTCATATGAGAGTTGTGTACTTAAGTTTTTAGGAAATTTCTAACATAGTTGTATTATTTTACATTCCCAATAGCAATGTATAAGAGTTTTGTTTCTCTCCCTCCTAATAGTTGGTATGAATAGTCTTTAAATTTTATTCCTTCTAATAGATATGTAGTAGTATGTAATTCTGATTTCAAATTTGCTTTTACCTAATGACTAATGATGTTGAGCATCTTGTCATGTGCTTATTTGCTATCCTTCTCTCTTTCTTTCTGTCTTTTGGTAAAATGTCTGCTCAATTTTTTTTTACTCAGCATTTACTGGGATGTTTGTCCTCTTATTACTAAGTTGTAAGAGTTATTTAGATGTCTACAAACAAGATCTTTGTTGGGTATACGTTTACAAATGTTTTCAAGTCAGAACCTTAAAATTTTGATGAAGTCTAATTTAATTTTTTTATGTTTATTTATTTCTGACAGAGAAAGCGAGAGAGAGCTAGTAAGAGCAGGGGAGGGACAGAGGGAAAGGGAGACACGGAATCCAGGCTCCAGGCTCTGAGCTGTCAGCACAGAGTCCAATTCAGGGCTCAAACCCATGAACCCTGAGATCATGACCTGAGCCAAAGTCAGACGCTTAACCATCTGAGCCACCCAGGTGCCCCTGATGAGTTCTAATTTATCAATTTTTCTTTACCTTTTGTGCTTTTTGTGTTCTGAGAAATCTTTGCCAAAATCAAAGTCAATAAATTTTTCTTGTTTTGTTCTAGAGCTGTTAGCTATTATGTTGAAGTCTATACTCCATTTTGAGTTGTTCTTGGTATAGGACATGAGGCAAGGTTCAAGACTTATTATTTTGCACATCATTATCCAATTTATTTAGCAGCATTTGTTTAAAACATTATTTCCCTATGAACTTGATTGGAATCTTTGTAAAATATCAGTTAAATATAAATGTGTGGGCCTATTTCTAGACTGTTTATTCTTTCATCGATCAACATGTCTATCTTTATGTCAATACCATACTATCTTCATTGTTATAGCTTCATAACAAGTCTTGAAATCAGATAATATAAGTCTTCCTACTTTGTTCTTCTTTTTCAAGAATGTTATGACTATTCTAGGTCCTTGACATTCCCATAAACATTTTTTAATACACTTGCTAACTTCTGAATAAAACTCTGGTGGAATTTTGGTAGAAAATGCAGTGACTCTATAGATCAATTTTGGAATAATTGGCATCTTGGTAATATTAAGTCATATAATCCATAAACATGGTGTATCTCCCCCTTGCTTAAGTTTTCTTTAATTTTTCATAGCACAGTTTTGTATTTTTCAGTGACAATTCTTTCACATATTTTGTCAAGTTTGTTAAGCATTATTATTTTTATACTATTATAAATTATATTAATTTCAATTTCTGATTGTTTAATGCTAGTGTATAAAAACTTACATATGTATATTGAACTTATGTCCTGCAATCTTACTAAACTCAGCTGGTAGTTTTACTGGATTTTTAAAAACATATTTCTTAAAATGTTTAATGTAAATTACCATGCTGTGTGCAAATGAAAATAGTTGCCCTTCTTCCTTTCCAATTTGGATGCCTTTCCCCCTGCCTTATTGTACTGTCTAAGACCTGCAGTGTTCTCTCTGGACTATCATATTATAAAATAGAAATGGTGACAGCAGGTCCCTGCCATGTTCCCAATATTAAGAGGAAAAGTTTTCAGTCTTTCACAATTAAGAATAATGCTAGCTGTAGGTTTTTGTACTTACAGGTTAAAGAGGTTCTCTTTTATTTCTAGTTATCTGAGAATCTTAAATCACTAAGGTCAATCAAAAGTCAATTCAAAAGTCTAAAGTCAATCAAGGTAATTCATTGCATCCATAGAATAAAGAGGAAAAAAAAACCCCTAAAATTATATCATCTTAAAATATGTAAAAAAGGCATTTGATAAAACTCTTCTTTAACTCATGATAAAACTCAGCAAACCGTGATTAGAATTTCCTTAAAGTAATGAAGAGTGTCTATCAGAATACCTATATAATCATCATACTTCATTGTATTTTTATTGGACATCATTGTAATAATGAATAGGAAGAAAATAGAAGGGCCAATATATTGAAAGTCCAATGAATTAGGAAGAGACTAATTGAGGGAATGAGATGAGCGGGAAAAGTGGAAATCTAAATGTATTATTGTGAAGCAGTTCCAGGTGATGATAAATACCAGAAAGTAGCTACAAGATGGGGTAACAAAAGTGAAATAGATTAAAATTTTTCCAATACTCAGAAAGGTGTCGAATTTCTCCTCAGTTATCTATGTTGAGTCTTCAGGGCAGCAGATGATGATATATTCTATAAGTACACTCTCAAATCTAGTAGCAACTAACTATGTGTGGTAAGGGAACACTTCAAATGTGGCTTGTGTGACCAGGAAACTGAATTTATTTTATTTAATTTAGATCTAAGTAGCTAGTGCCTACCTTATTGGGCAACATAACTTCAGGTTATCAGTCTGTAGCACGACTGAGGTAGAGCAGAGGAAAAATGGTCTTTTCCTACAAGTGTCACAAAATCTTACTTAAACCATTTCTAAGGCTTTTACCTTTTATCTAATTCTTTTCAAGGGCTGAAATACCAAATAATTAGGCTGTTAGGAAACATAGGGGACAAGTAATTCTCTATTATTTCTATTTTCTTATATTATTCCTTTTTTCTCCTTCTCTTTTCTCTCCCTTTACTTTCCTGCTGTATCTCAGGATCAAGGATCAAGCACAAATCACAGAAACATTATAATCACTCATTATGTGGTAGCTATTGTAATAGGCCTTTCTAATTTTATTTTGTTAGAGTGTGTGAGTTGGGGAGAGGGGTACAGGGAGAGAGAGAATCTTAAGCAGGCTCCACGCTCAGTATGGAGCCCACCATGGGGATGTGAGCTGAAATCAAGGGGGACGCTCAGCCAACTGAGCTACCCAGGCTCCCCTAGACCTTTTATGAGTTTTTCTAATTTTAAACAATGCTATAATGAATATCCTTTTATGTAAACACTTAAATATATCTATGATTATTTCTATAGTGTATATCCTAGAATCAATATTACCAAATCAGAGTATAAGCTTTTCAAAACTCACTTTTCAAATTGCTTTCCAAAAAAGAATATCTCAAGAACAATGCCTACAAATATATTGCACCTCTGATGGATTATATCCCTCAATCATATATTTGTTCAATCTTAGACAATTACAAAATTAAATCTTACTGTTTCATTTTTGCATTTATTTGATTACAGGCTACATTAATGCTAATTCATAAGACTTTATGACAGAGTCCTCTATTATATTTCATATGCTACAAATCTTCTTTACCTCAATTCTCTCTAGGTCACTTTGGCTCAAATTCAGAATAATATTTTTCAAATATTATTCAAATGGCAAAAATGTGTGTCCTCTTGAATAGCACCAGTATAACATTTGGTTTTCTGAAAGAGAAATCCTAATTAACCCTGTTTTCTGAAAGATTCTTAACACCTCAGAGCACAAATATTATTTTTTTTCTGGAAATTATAACTTTCCTAGAGAATTCTCAAGTTGTTCTCTCTTACACAACATAACAAAGACTAGTCACAATCCCCAAAATTGTCTTTGGAGCAACAGAATTCTCCTGTTCCTCAATGACTGCTAACCCCAGGCCTTCAGAAATTTCAGTCATGCCCTTACCTCCTGGGATTGCCTTGTTCCTTTATTCTCGGGCCTTTATAAGTGTGTTTTGTGTACCATGCACTTCCTCATGGCTTCAGATGTCCTCTTAGATACCTTGGCTATCTGTAGCTGCCTAACAATTTTCATAAGACAACACATTGGTTAATTTAATCAACCACTCCAGAAGGTAGGACTAGAAAGAGCTGTTTAATTTTGGAGTAATGAAGGCCTAGGTAGACAAGAGCTGATAGTGTGCCTGTAAATCAGAAACAAATACAATAATCCAAGTAAAAATTACCTGTGTGGTACTGAAGATTGTAAAATTCGCCAGCCAGTAGATGGAAGCAGAATCCTATCTGTAAAGATGAATACTATAAATAATTCACACATCTGAGTAGTCATTTAGCACTTTGCAGTAAAAGCAGCTTTCATTCTCCAGGGATCAGCTCTTTCTTGGGCAATATTTATGCAGTCACTAATCCCTATTCAAAGGAGATTAGGGCCTTTCACTAATTTAACCCATGCCTAGGATATGACATTTTTTCCACCTAATTTCAAGTTAGGTGAAGTAAACATCTAAAGAGCAAAATATCATCTGAGGCTTTCAATGCTAAGAAGCTAATCGTGCTACATGTTTAAATGAATTCTGTTCTTGGTCCATCCTCTCAGAAAAAGAGTGCTACTTGGTTTAAGATCAGGAAGGCAGGATTAGACAAGGATGGGCAAATTCACAGAAGAAAAGGAGTAAGGGGAAGGGCATACATAATTTAGTAAAGGGAATAATGTGGCCTGTGAGTTCCATGAGTGAAAGGATATATCTGTGATGTTTGCTTCATAGGCTAACACAGTTCTGGACACCTGGTAGATATCCATCAAATATTTGTTGAATAAAACAGTGAATGATTAAACAGAAGTTCAAATGGTGTCTCCATATGATTTGCTATCTCAGCAGGTCACTTGTAAAATTTATGTAATGTATAAAACAAAGTTGAAAGGTAGTGGAAAATGATGTGGGAGGCTGAATAATGTCCCCCAAACATATCCGTGTCCTCATCACTTGAACCTGTGAATGCTCATTTATGTGACAAAAGGGACTTTTCAAATATGATCAAGTTTAAGGAACTTAACATGGGGAGAGTATCCTGGATAATCTGGATTGGGCCTAAATGTAATGGAAAGTGTTAAGAGGGAGGTAGAGGTAGGCTTGACTACACTCAGAGGGGAATGTGGTGTGGTGACAGAAGCAGACTGGAGCTACACATTTTGAACAGGGAGGAAGAGGCCACAAGCTAAGGAATACAAAAAAGGCACTACAAGCTGGGAAAAGCAAGAAAATAGACTCTTTTCTCTGAGTCTCTGAAAGGAGTCAGCCTTGCCAATGCCCAACTTTAACCCAGTGAGATTGATTTCAGACTTACGACTTCAAGACTCAGAAGAGAATAAATTTGTGCTGTGGTAAGCCACTAAGTTTGTGGTACCTTGTATAGTACCAGTAGGAAAATAACATAGGTGGTGACTGCCTTCGTCAACCCTCCTCTCACTTCCTCTGCTGTCCTCCATATACCTACCTCTTACAGAAACTGTCAATAGTGAAATGTTCAAGTAACGGTCACTGAATGTTGTATATAAAAAATCTCTGGTGGGTGAGGTTTGTGATAAGTGTTGCTGTACTATATCCAGGATTCACAGCTCATAGGTGGGTTCCAGGTACCATTCAATGGGATTTCTATTGTTAGCAGCTACTCTAAATTCTCTCCACTTATATTATCATAGTAAATTACTATATTTTCTTATGGTCTTGGTGGCTAAGAGGATGCACCTCACATATTTCTAACTGCATGAACGTAACTGACCAATGGTCATGAAATTTGTTATTTCCTCCTTGGAGAATAAATATATTTGATATTCTGAACATAATCTAGTTTCTTTTATCATGCTCCACTCTAGAAACCCTAGTTGTCTAGACCTTTGACCATAGTTCCATTTAGCCGATCCTCTTCCAAGAAACTGAATGTTTCATTTGCTATTACCTCAGATTGAGATCTCACTCCATACTGGGCATGCCAGCTTGATCATAATGATATCATTCACTCAACCATAGATATTCTATTTCCCCACAGACTCCAGTTGCTATTCTGCTCATCCTTGTTCACTCTGGAGATAAAGTTTGATCAATCTCCTTGGATGAAGAACTTACCATCTAGTGGGAATACAATATAAGAAAAAAGCTAGAAACTGAAGCAGCACTTTATTTCAGAACCCAGAGCTTGAATAAGCATCCTGTGTACAGAAATCAAGTGCTTGAGCAACCTTGCCCCTACAAGTTGGAGGAATAGGAGGCACAGAGATAATAGGAAGGAGGAACCATTCAGGAGCAGGGGCACATTTGCGGGAACTAATGTCCCTGGCTACATGAAAAATTCCTAGGGACTATAGAATGTTTTGGTGGAGGCAAAGAATCAGGGAGCCCCTGTCATGAGAGTGACTAGATTCCCTGAGGTGCGGTGAAGTGGACAGGAGAGTAGGTGACATTCATGTACAGTGATGGCACTTTGCCAGCTCCCAGGAAATCCATACTCAGATTTATAATGGCAAATTCACAGATTCACAATAAACACTCATCACAAGCAGAATTGCAATAAAGTAAATACTTTCAAAATGGCCAGGGTTCTGGCAGGGTTTTAAAAAAATATATGCATTTCTGAATAAGGCAAAACAGATGCACTCCTGAATACTTTTCTGTCTTGGAATTGGAATATTTCACTACTTTGGATTTTGCTTATGAAGGATGGAGCCTTAGGCATGAAATAAATCAATGCCTGAATTTTTAAAATATGGATTTAATCCACTCCAGACTTGGCCAAAAGCACTGTATAACCTAAGATTGAGTTCTACTGATGTTGGAGGATGAATGTTAGAAAATGAAATCTGTTAAAGAATCTTATGTGTGGATGCACCTGAATAACCTCAGTAATAAAGTCCAATTAATTGTAAATAATACCTTAATAAAGCCTTTTGGTAAAAATTCATCATATAAAACTTTGTGTAGAAAGTTTGTAAGCTTCCATCATGTGATGTCTATTTACACATTTTTGTAGGGGCGATTTCTACACCTTCTACACCTCCAAATTTTTACTCCATTATTCTATTTCTCTCAAATTTAGGATGTTTCCTTCATTAATTCACTGGGTACTTCTATGCCAAGACCATTACAGTGGGGAAAAACTATTTCTTGACACACTGTGGGACTTGCAGGCAAGAAAGAAATTAGCAAGGGGATACATATATTAAGGAGGAATAGTTAAGTACTATAAAGAGAAATAAGTAAGATTAGTGAAATAGAAACGGACAGCACATACTATTTAAGGTGGGGTTTTTAGGGAAGGCCTTCAAGAAGCTGATGTTTGAACAAAGAGAGAGTGAAGGATCAAGTCATAGGGGGCAAAATGTTCCAGATAAAGGGCTTAGGAAATGCAAAGATCCTGATATAGAGGCTGCATGATATGTTGGAGGAACATGAGGAAGGCCTGAGTGGAGCATAGTGAGGCGGGGAAGAGGAGAATAGGAAATGAGAGGTTACAGGTAACTGTGCTTAAAACATGTAAGGCCTGGGAAGGCCATGGTAACATTAAATATACATATATGATGCCAAAAATTATACGTTGTATCAGTGTGAGTGCTTTATAAAGTTATCAGGGTTTCTCAAACCAGTTTTTATCCAGATTAGTCTACTTTGAACTTCAAAGGCCTTGATTTTCAACTCAGGTTGGTCAATGACAGGTCTTGGTGGTAAGAGGGCACCCAGCTAGCACAGCAACCCACACACTGCTAGTAAGTAACTTGATTTTGTGTCTATGAGAACTTTCACTTCAGTGGTCCTGATTCTCCTGCCTGTTGACTAATGACTTCTGAGTTCACCTCCAGTGCTGACACTGATTACTGTGGTGGTAGGTACTCTGTGTTCATTAGTCAGCCCTACTATCATTGTGAGGTTCTTTGCGTTGTATGAGCTACCAAATATAGAAATATTTTTTTTTTACAAGTCAACCACTTTAGCCAGCCTAGAAATCTATACCAGAAAGAAAAAGGAAAAATAATAACAACAACATAGGCAAACTAATTTTATTGTTTAGATAGAGGCAAAAATTGTGGAACAGAGTTGAAAACTTGATTCTTTCAAAATCAAAATTGAATATCCTGGATATATGGTACCCTGTATCATATCACTATCTCTGCTGGTTGGGGGCTTTAAAACAATATCAACCACATATAGTGAGTGTCAAGAGCACTAGACTAGGCATCAGCAGATATGGGTTTAAGCTTCTACTCTGTCAAAACCTGACACTACAACCTTAGCAAGTCAAGTATATTTACATAATCCTTTTATGGACTCAAGTTTTTAATCTACAATGGAAAGAAACATTGATCTTTAAGATTATGTGGAGTAAAAAAATGCATATACTAACATGCATTATGGACTCCAAGGAAATATGCATTATGTATAAGTGCCATATGTATAAAGATTATAAATAAATGGTCTCTTAGGTCTCAACTAGATAGTTTTAGAAGCTGACAAAACAATCATGAATGTATCTAGAAGAAAAAAAATGAATATATCTAAGAGACTTTGAGAGGGAATCATATGAAGAAAGGCATATGCTGTCAGAAATTAAAATGTATTTTTATACTTTATATATATAATTCTTATATTGTGTGATCCTGGACAGAAATAGGCATAATAATGAGATTAGAAAACCCAGACACTCATAATTTAATAATTTGCAAAGGCAGCGAATATAGATTATTAAACACATAGTATTTAGGGCAAGTGGCTAACAATTTGTTGAAATAATTAGGTTCCTTATCTCAAAATACTACATCAAGGGGTACCTGCATGGCTCAGTTGGTAGAGTATGCAACTCTTGATTTTAGGATTGTGAGTTTGAGCCCCATATTGGGTGTACTTTAAAAAACCTTTGTAAACACTACTATATCAAAATAAATCCAGATACATTAAATATTTTTAGAACTAAATCATAAAACACAGATAGGGGCGCCTGGGTGGCTCAGTCGGTTAAGCGGCCGACTTCAGCTTAGGTCATGATCTCACGGTCCGTGAGTTCGAGCCCCGCGTCGGGCTCTGTGCTGACAGCTCAGAGCCTGGAGCCTGTTTCAGATTCTGTGTCTCCCTCTCTCTGACCCTCCCCCGTTCATGCTCTGTCTCTCTCTGTCTCAAAAATAAATAAACGTTAAAAAAAAAAAATTAAAAAAAAAAACATTATAAAAAAAAAATAAATAAATAAAACACAGATAAATGCAGGTAATCATATCATCATAAGGCAAGAAAATTATTTTAAGCACATTTATAAATTTAGATTCTATACAGGAGTATATGATTATAGAATTTAAAAATACACTTAAGTCAAAATTCACATTAAACAAAATTTATTTTTTTAATGTTTATTTTTGAAAGAGAGAGAGAAAAACAGAGTGGAAGCTGGGGAGGGGCAGAGTGGGAGGGAGACACAGAATCCAAAGCAGGCTCCAGGCTGAGCTGTCAGCACAGAGCCCAGTGCAAGGCTTGAACCCACAAACCACAAGACCATGACCTGAGCCCCGAAGTTGGACGCTTAACTGACTGAGCCACCCAGGCGCCCCGATATGTAAGTTTTAATACACTAGCAAAAATGAAAATCAAAACAGTGAAATGCCATTTTTAATTTGTAAATTTGATAAATTGGTGAAGTTTGAGCACAGCTAATCTTTCAAATGCTGTTTGTGAGGTTCTATTGTCTTTCCCTTTTGGAATGCCACTGGTTAGTATATTTGAAACATTCTATCTCTAGGAATGTATTTTAAAGAAATAAATATAAAGCAAAAGGATGCATGCATGATATTTTCCTTGTGGATTTGTTTATATACCAAACAGAAGACACATAAAAATAATTTATTAATAATTTATATCTTAGATCTTTGATTACATTAGTAAAACAAACTTGGAATTGTGAAAAGAGGAAATAGAAAATAAAAACAATTTTTTAGTTTAATTTTTAAAATTAAACTGCAATTCTATTGAGGTAAAATTGACATACAAAATTGTAAGATATCTAAAGTGTACACAGTTGTGATTTGATATACATATGTGTTGTGAAAGAATCCCCCATCTAGTCAATTAACCCATCCATAACCTCACTTTTTTGGTGTGTGAGAACATTTAAGTTCTACTCTTTTAGCAATTTTAGTTATACAATACAGTGTCATCAACTACAACATCATAAACATGATGATCACCATGTTTAATAGTAGATCCACAGATCTCATTCCTCTTATATCTGAAAGTCAGTACACTTTTACCAACCTCTCCCTATCTCTCCCACCCTCT
Source organism: Panthera uncia (assembly GCF_023721935.1). Taxonomy (NCBI): domain Eukaryota; kingdom Metazoa; phylum Chordata; class Mammalia; order Carnivora; family Felidae; genus Panthera; species Panthera uncia. Next base: position 52,395,741 of record NC_064809.1, on the reverse strand, counting down.
AGCCCCTGATAACCGTTCTTCTACTGATTCTAAGAATTTAATCTTTTTTTAAATAGATTTCACAGGTAAGTGATACCATGTAGTATTTGTCTTTCTCTAGCTGACTTATTACACTTAGCACAGTGCCCTCAAAGTCCATCCATGTTGTCACAAACGGCAGGATTTCCTTCTTTCTCATGGCTGAATTACATTCCATTGTATATATATACCACATCTTCTTTACCCATTTATCCACTGATGGACACTTGGATTGTTTCCAAATCTTGTCTGTATGAATAATGCTGCAGTGAACATGGAAGTGCATATGTCTCTTCAATATCCTGTTTTCTTTTCCTTTGGATAGAAGTGTAATTCCTGGATCATATGGTAGTTCTACTTTTATATTTTTGGGGAAATTCCATACTGTTTTCTATCATGGCTGCACAAATTTATATTCTCACCAATAGTTCACAAGGGGTTCCTTTTCTCCACATTTCTGTCAACCACCTATTACCTCTTGTCTTTTTGGTAATAGCCATTTAAACAAGTGTGAAGTGATATCTTATTGTGGTTTTGATTTTCATTTCCATGATGATTAGTGATACTGAACATTTTTTTCATTTACTTGTTGGCTATCTGCATGTCTTCTCTGGAAAATGTCTACTTTGTTCTTCTGTCCATTTTTAAATTGGATTAAGTTGTTGCTATTGAGTTGTAGGAGTTCTTTATATAGTTTGACTATTAACCCTTTATCAGCTATGTGATTTACAAATACTTTCACTCATTTTGTAGGTTGCCTTTTCATTCTGTTGTGGGTTTCCTTTGCTGTGAAGAAGTTTTTTGTTTTTTGTTTGTTTGTTTGTTTTTTTAATTTGATGTCATCCCACTTGTTTATTTTTGCTTTAGTTGCTTTTGCTTTTGGTGTCAAATCCAAAAAAATCGCTGCCAGTATTAATGTCAAGGAGCTTACCTCCTATGCTTTCTTCTAGGAGTTTTATGGCTTGTTCTTACATTCAAGTCTTTTAAATTTAACATTTTAAATGTTTAATCTTACACAAAGGGAGTCAATAGACAGCATTTATTATTTGATTCTTTTGCATTTTTCAGAAGAGAAAAATAGTATTAATGTATATTTTTATAATTTTTAGACAACCAATTGCAAAATATTTTTCAAATTGTTAAAGAAGTGGCTATGATTTCCATACTGTTAGTAAAAACTAAAAGCAAAAATATAGCACATATACATATGGAAGAATAAAGGAAGATACCAGGAAAAGTAAAACCAAATGCAATACATAATATAAAAGAGGAAAACCAAACATCAGGTATGACAATTAAATATATTTGCTAATAGACAAAATTTTAGATAAGGTAAAATTTTAGAAAATTCAATTTTATACTGTTAATAAATTTCTAACCTTAAACAGAACACAGAAAATTGAAAAAAATAAAGGTAGGAACAGCGATACATCATGTAAACATAATCAATGAAGACAGAAGTAGCAATATTTTTATTAAAATAAAATTCAAAAAATTAACTATAAATATTAATATAACATATTAATATATATTACACATATTTTTTAGAAAATCAAATCTATACTTCATAAAGACATGATAGCTATAAAACACATTAAGTTCTACAAGTAAAAATTTTTGAAAAAATGGAATTAATTCATAAAACTTTTTCAAATATATTGAAAGATTTTAATATATGATTACTCTCAAGCTTTAAAAAACAGGAAAGAAAATAATATCAAAAGATGGGAGGTGCTTTTGGGATGAGCACTGGGTGTTGTATGGAAACCAATTTGACAGTAAATTTCATATATTAAAAAAAAAAAGATGGGAGGTGCATAATTAATTGGTTTGATATGGTACATATATATTTATTATTGTCCTTTATCATTAATAAACATCCTTTATTTTCAAAACCTGAACTTATTAATATTCATAAATTAACTTCTTTGGTTTAAACCTTTTATAAATTTCCAAAAGGATAAAATGAATAGGCTACATTCCCTAATTGTAAATGTGATTAATCTGAAAACTAAAAGGCAAATTTAAATTAAAATTTCCAAACAGAGAAATTTTAAATCATTCTCCTTTTAGAGCAAATAGGAATTTTAAATCAAATTGAAAATCAAGAATGTATTTGTAAACAATTACAAAAACATCATTGGTACTACATCAGGGCAAACCTTTTAATTATACGCAAATTTTTACTGTAAGAGATATTGTTTACTATGGTAAATGATATAAGCTTACAAATCAAGAATTTAGGTAAAGATTTTTTTAAAGCATGACTAAAGAAAGCAGAAGTAAAGTAAAAAACAAAAATTAATCAATTAGGTAGCAGAGAAACAGAATCCAAAAGCCATTTCTTTGAAAATTTCAAGAAAATAATTCCCTGTTAAGCAAAATTCAGAAAAAAGCCAAACTCGGTCATAAAATTAGGAATGAGAAAAGAGTGTAATAGCAAGTTGAGGTTATGTGCTCTAATTTTATGAAATTAAAAAATCTGGGGGTGCCTGGGTGGCTCAGTCAGTTAAGCGACCGACTCTTGATTTCAGCTGGGTCATGATCTCACCCACTCCAGCCCTACATCCAACTCTGCACTGACAGCATGGAGCCTGCCTTGGATCCTCAGTCTCCCCCTCTCTCTGTTGCTTCCCTGCATCTTCTCTGTCTCAAAAATAAATAAGCAGTTAAGAAAAATTTAGAATTTCCTGGAAAACATACAATTTGTTGAATCAGGAAGCAGATTTCAAAAAAAAAAGCTACAATAACCAATCAAAAACTTTTAAAAATATTTTTCTTTAAATATTTAAAAAATTTTAAATGTAAAAATATTATTTCTTTAAAAAGCTAGAAGCACTCTTTCAAATGTAAAAGAAACAGATATTTCCTATGTTATAAAATCTGTTCCAGAACCTTAAAAACTAAATAGTTTACCAGTTAACTTTACAAAACTGCATAAGCCTGATACCAGAAGCCGACATATAAGATAGCAAAAAAAAAAAAAAAAAAAAAAAAAATTAAAAGGAGGAGGATAAAATTGTATTTTTAATACATTGCATTGAAGAAAACTAGTTAGGCCCAAGACTTGTTAACAAAAAGTCAATTTAATACCAAATGAGTTTGAGTTACACATCCTCTTGAAGAGATCAGCAATGTACATCATCACATCTTAAAGTTTCTGCACTTGTGTGAGAATTATCATTAACGGCAAATTCTAAAATTTTTCAAACATATAACATTTTCTTACATCGTCATTATTAACACTTAAATATGTTAATGTACCTCTAATGCTTGATCATAGTTGGTCCTCAATAAATATGTTATTCTTTTTCTCTCTTTTTTCCTAATTGTGAGATTTTGTGTCTTCAACAGTAGATGGCATTGAGCTTAATCATAACCATTCAGGCTTTTCCTGATGGAATGGTTACAGAGCTGATTAAACATGTTGTCAAGTTAAAATAAAAATACAGGGAACAGAAAGGAGATAAAGAGAGTTTGGAGACATCGAGGGAAGGGAGGAAGCTCCAAGGTCTTCAATGCACAAAGTGGGGAAACATGATATGATTTATGTTTATTGAACAAGAAATGGAGGTATTGATGTGACATTCAAGGAACTCAGAATAGTGACCTCACTAGTACTAATTACAAGGAATGAGAGACATAACTCCTAATCTATCAGACAGTCAATAGACATTGCCCAAAGTTGGTAAGTCAAGAAAGTGGTACAAACATATTATTTAAAGATGTGGAAATGACTATTTTGAAAAACCAACAACCCAAACTAATTAGAAGTAATTGCCTTTGAGGAACAAAAGTGAAGTTGGGGTGGAGGACTGTTACTCTTCATTTTAAATCCTTCTGTATTATTTGATTTTTTTTAGATGATGTGCCTGTTTTGGTATGTTAAAACTCTTCTAATGTAAATGTGTAGATGTACGAATTTTATTTTTAAAAGAGTTAGTGGAAGATGACAATTTAGGATATAGATTAATACAGGCATAATATGACTGTTCAAAACAGCTAAAACTCAATTTCAATCTTGGCTCAACCAACTACTAGGACTTGATGATTTTAAATAAGTCACTAAAACTCACTAAACCTCAGTTTTTTCCTCTAAAAATATCAGTAATTATAACTACCACATAATGTTATTTTGATATTTGAAATTGAGATAATGTGTCTAAAGCACTCAGCACACATATGGAGAGTGCTTAATATTATTATACTTAATAGTTATAAAGTAACTTAATAGTTGTTTTTAAAATTATTCTCGATTATATGCTGTAGTCAATGTATTTTTTCAACCTCCCTTTAGGTATGAGCATATAAATATGTAATATGTAAGTGGAGATTTCTTAAATGCTAATTGTCACAAAAATTCTTCTAGTTTTTAAGAATTTCAGAACATTTTTATTACCTGCTTTAGAGGCATCATGATGTATTGGAGGAACCCGGGATTAATTTGTCCCCCTCCACCTTGGGTAAGTCATTTAATCCAATTTAAGTCACTCCATTTATAAAATGGCATAGCTGGAGATTGACCTGTCTGAAAATTATAGAGAATCAGATGTTCATTTGAGGTGCTGGCCACTTCTAAAGGCTGGAGAATAAGAGAATAAAGTGACCCATTGAATATGGAGCAACTGTGAGATTCCCACATGTCAGTCAAGGCTTGACCTCCAAATGTCTGGCCCTAGGACTGAGGGAATTTATTTGACCTCTGAAATGAAGTTTGGTTTGTTAGAAAAAAAAAATAATCATGTGCTTTTTGAGGCATAAAAAGCCTGCTTATTTCTGTCAGATGAATTTACTCATCTAAAATAATCAGGGTTTCTCTTTGCAAATTCAATTCCCACTAAATCATACTAAATCATATGCCATATTTTTGAGTTTCATATACAGAATTCCACTTGTTGAATTAATGGCTATGTATAAAAATATGGTTCCTTTTCACTGACAGTACATTAACAAAAAAAGATCATTCAATCAACTTTCATGCCAACATTCATTTTTCAAGTTATCAAGAGTAAATTGGATAAGATTCTGTTTACAGATTTACTTGCAAAAAAATTATTTTTCATGATATTGCTACAAATGTTTAAAAAATAAAGAGGATGTGGGAGACAGGATGAAGAGCTTGAACTTTAATTATATCTCTACAGAGCAAATTCTTGACAAGTATACTCCCTCACCAACTTGGTAAATATTTATTGTGGGTAAGATTGATACTGAGATGACAAAAAAGAATTCCTGCTCTCACATTAGCACATCAGCAGCAGGTCTGATGTAGGCATGCTTCAAACAAAAAACCGTCTATTTTCATTTTCAAAAATAGTAAAATATGAGAAAATCTTGCATCACTAATTCAAATAAAATGACAAAATGAATATACACTTAAAGGAAATTTTCTCTTCTCTCCATCCTAAACTTTCCATCTCTTTTTTTTTCTATTCATACTTACAGGATTGGTATGTAATGGAAAAATGAAAAGACAGCAAACTATTTTGTTTGTACTATATTATCCTTCCATTGTTGAAGACTATTACCTTTTTGAGCTAGACCTTCTTGTTGGACACAGGCTCCAAGAAACTCCTCAAAAAACTTATTTTTGGGAGTTTCCTGATTGCACATTCTGTTTGTTGTATAGGCTGCTAATAATTGCAGTACAATTTCGAGATTCCACTGGGGCGGTCTCTACCTTAATTCTGCTTTTCTTGTGAGGCCCAAGCCCCTCTTATGCAGCTGTTGTGGAGACAGAAAAATATAGTACATAATAGAGCTGACGATTAAAGATGGTGGACCACTGAGCCTACTATATCTTCTCAGAGGAGCACCAGGAAGCCCGCAAAGAGGAAAGGGCTGCCCTGACTTATTCAGTTGTCCAGAAACAGAGAGCTATCTGGCAGGCCACAGCAGTGTCAGCAACCTGCCCAGAAACCATTAGGCCCTGTGATGAGTGCCAGTTAGAGCACCCAAGAACCACACCATCACTCAACCCCTCAAGTCTGCATTCCTGTTATAACACCTACGGCTACTGTACTTTCAGAAATTCAACTTTCAAATATGTTTTAGGATAACGTCACGTGCATACGTGTGGAACAGCTTACATTCAAATTGGGACAGTATTGTGTTACCAATATTTTTAATCCACTAAATTTATAGAAGGACAATAAAGCATGTTAATATTAATTTTATTACTTTACCACCATGGTCACTTTAAGCATCACACACAATGCGCATATAATGAATGGTAGAATAGGTAATAATCCAAAATTCTAATCCCCCAAGATTATTTGCCACTATACATTTCTGTATCAATTACTGTATTCAAAAAAAAAAAAAAAGGAAGAGCTTAAAAATATCTTTCTCTACATGTTCTGACTCTATCCTAACATCTGCATTAAGGTCATATTTAAAGGAGGCCAAGATATAATTTAATTTTTTAACAGTATTCTCTCCCCCTTGACAAGCATCTCAGTTTAGAAATTACACACAGCCATTAGACTATTAGGACACTTGTTCTACTAGGAATACGGCTACTATATCAATGGGCACAAGGCAAAATTTAGCAGGACGAGTAAATAATATAAGTAATTTATATAGATAATATAATGAATTAAAAGGTTTAGATGAACTTTATTATCTACATTGTCTGTTATATGTTTAATTATATTTGTTATCAGATACGTCATCTAATACCTAGGGTCAAAATCCAAGACATCTTTTGAAAGGAGAAAAAAAATTACACTTTAAAACCCTTTAGATTGAAATCTATTTGCAGAATTTCCAGAAATTAGAAAACATGGCTTCAAGTCATAATCTTTCTAAAGCTGTGTTTCCTTGCCTGGCCAGTAGTTGGGTTGTAGCAAATGATCACCTGTAGTACAGTTTTCCTTCCTGATTGTTGTAGACACCATTGTTCCTTCTCTCTTGGTTCTGAAGCTTCTATGTTTTGAAACACAATTTTTCTTTAAAGTGAAAAGTACTGCAATACTTAGGAAAATAGACACTGTGCCCAGCATCACAGTTAGTCCCAGATATATGTGTCTAAAAGAAGAGAGACGCTCAATCACAATTATTGCAACTATCCAACTTCAAAGTGTGAAAGGAAGGCAACGTTAATCAATAAATATCATGTCAATAAAACCGATCTACCAATGAAACCATCATGAGGATGATTTTCTTTAAGAATGCAGATTCAGTGGCTATAAAAGAGCTTTCTGTGAACATTGGGCAGACTACTGAAGACAGTGTACTAATATAAAGCCATCTCTTAGTGATGCCATAATTTTAGTTACTACTAATTACATAATCAGTTCCATCCTCTCTGTAAATTATTCCCTTAAACCAGGTGACCATATGCCTATTTGTCCAGAACAGTCCTAGCTTATGCTGGTGTTATCCCAGTGTACTTTTTAATAGTGCCCCTTTCACTCTCAAAAGTGTCCAGGTTGAATAATAAATTATGTGGTTACCCTACCCTTGAAACTTGCCCAGATGCACTTCTACAAAAAAAAAAAAAAAAAAAAAAAAAAAAAAAAAAAAAAAAAAAAAAAAGGAGCAATGTTAAGGGAGAATCAGAGCTCTTAGTAGAGCAGAATGAGGTTTGATTCACTTTCTTCAATAAGAAGACTTTAGTTCTTCATTCTATCATAAAACAGGACAGGTTAAATGATTTATTCTGGTCACCTTGTACACATACTCAGTCTCTGACTGAAATACATTGTCTTTACATTAAAGTGAATGCAGCCTTAGCAAATGTGAGCAAAGCACAAATTCTACTCACAGATCAAGTCCCTTTCAAACCAAAATAAATTTCTCACATAACATCAAAGCCTATTAAATCAAACAAACTTATTTAAGATGGTTGGCTCAATTCATATCCAGCTTCCAACTTACACAGTTCAGTACCAAGTTTATTTCTCCAGAAAATGCTCAGATTGTAAATCAAAAAAAAAAAAAAAAATCCTTCCTGCTTTTAAGCCATTGAAGCATTGCTTTAGGCAATAAGGGGACTAAGTGTTGGATGAACTGAACTGAATGACACCATAGTGAAAAAGCCATGCCCCTCAGCTCCATACACACTCATACACACAGAAAAAACCTTTTACTTTTATGCATCTCAAGTACTGGAATAATTGAACATCAGTTTGGCAATAAAAGCTAGACGGATTTAGAGCCAAATCCAACTCTTGCCCAGGGGGATTATATCTGACGTAAATGGGACAGTTTGGCTCAGTTTAAAAAAGAATAGAATTGAACCCAAAATGTGACCTAAATTTAAATGCTTCTGAGCTCCAGAGAATTACCCACTTGTGCGCATAAAGTTGCCAAATTCTATTGTATTCTGGAATCTTTTGTGCATTTTAAAAAAAATGATTACTCATTTAAGATGGGAGTCGAGATTAGGAATGGGGACAAACACAGGTCTAGCCAAGTGAATAATAAAATTATTCTATAAAATAGAACACACCTCTTAGTTACATTATCATTCTGCAGTGAAACTACATAAGGAATGTTTACTGCCAATTTCATTGGGCAAACCTGGGATGCTGTAGCAGTGAGATGCAGGAATGAGGATGATACAGTACCTGAAAGCATTTGAATCATATAATCTGCAGGATCCTCTACTTCCACATCTTTTAAATCCCCATTTGAGGCATGAAGTGTCAATCAAAATTCCAAAATACACGGGAGCTGGGATTCCTGCTGTGTGGAAAACAAATAATTGCTTCTAAAAATATACACACATCTTTGTAATGAATGAGTCTCTGGAACCAATTACTTTCAAACTAAAAATAATACTGCTTTGGAGGTAATAGGGTACCTAGAGGAGACCGGGATATGCCACATCATCATCTTCCTCTGGCATAAAGGTTATTTTGAGAAACAGAAGGCACAGGAGAAGCCCTGAAGATAGAACGTGTTTCCTTTTGTAAGGGAAATTTACATTTATAAGAGAAATCTCCATTTGTAAGAGGGTTCCCCTCTCTGTACCAAGGAGAGAAGGATGATTCTTAATTCCAAGAGGCTTTTAGCAAAGGAGAAGGCGCACAGCTAAATCTCCATAACAAACCTAACCCCTGTGTACCTTACTTTTCCTGGTCATCTTCCCATTACTTAAGAATGGGTTGTACTATTTTATGCTTTTATCACCTTTCTATTGGGCTGAAAATACTGATTCTAATTATATTAACATCTCATTTGTTTTATCTAAAAATATGTAATAGTTCAACATAACAATACCAATGTTAATATTAAAGATAAGACTGCAAAATGTAGTGAGGCTATGTGGATTTGGTAATGATCATGTCCTTTTAAGTCTAAATGTTTTTCTTTATGGTTATGCCCTCTTATATGATATACAGCTAGTTTCAGTTTGTTTGAAAAATGTCTGAGTTTCTTTCCATTGTTTTTTAATTATAGAAAACCTTTGCATAATTTCAAATTAAAACATAAATAAGAGTCACATTTACAAACTCTACTTTCCATCCTGTCCTCTCTTTTTCCCTTTCTTCCCTTACAGTCACCACCACCACCATCATCATCATGTTTTTAGTTTATACTTCCTTTGTTTCTTTTTTTAAATATTAGCAAATACATTTGCATATGCATATAATATTTCCACTTTTCCATACTTCTTACACCAAATGCATCATACAACGAACATTGTTCTACATTTTACTTCATTTCACTTAAGAGTCTATCCTGGGTATCCTTTGGTATATAGACTATTAAGTCCCTCCAAAATTCAGATGTTGAAGCCCTAACATTAATATGACTGCACTTGGGGATAGAGTTATTAGGCAGATAATTAAGGTTAAATGAAGCCATAAGAGTAGGGACTTAATTCAGTAGGACTGGTGTTCTAATCAGAAGAGGAAAAGATACCAAAGCTCTCCCCCTCTTTCCATGTGTACACAGACTAAGATGCTTGTGAGGACACCGTGAGAAGGCAGCTGTCTATAAACCAGGAAAAGAGGTCTCAGAGATCTCACCAAAGACCAGGCCTGTGGGCACCTTCATTTTGGACTTCCCAGCCTTCAGAACCATAGGAAAATAAATTTCTGTTGTTTAAGTCCTTCGGTCTGTGGTATTCTGTCATGGCAGTTAGAACTGACTAATCTACTTGTTAACATTAGACAGAGATTTTTTCCCCATTCTTCCTCACAGCTCCATAGGATTCCATCATATGGGTTCACTATACTTTATTTAAATATCTCATATTGATGGACAACTAGACTGCAGTTTTGCTATTATACATAATGCCACAATGAGACATTCATAACCTTTGACTTATTTCATAGTTTTGCTAGCACATTTTTGGCATCAATGCCTACAAGTGGGATTGCTAGGTCAAAAGATAAATCTATATGTAATTTTGTTAGTTATTGCCACATAACCCTCCATTGAGTGTTGAGACCATTGAGAAATGGTACCATGTGCTCAAAAGTAATGTTTAAGTGTACCTATTTTCCCATACATTGCAAACAACATTTGGTAATTTGCAAATCTGATAAGCAAAAAATATTATATCAGTGCAATTTCAATTTGTACTCTCCTTATTATGGGAGAGTTTGACATTTTTTTATATATGAGGCATTTACATTTTTTTCTATGAAATGGCTATTCATATCTTCTACCCATTTTTCAACTTGTGTGTTGGTCCTTTTGTTCTTAACACCTAGAGGCTCTCTTTATCACAGAGATTTTATAAATTTTTTGTTACATAAATTGCAAAAAAAATTGTTCCCAGTTTATCATTTGCCTTTTGACTTTGCTTATGATATTTTTGCCATTTTCAAGTACAGTAAAAACTTGGATTGAGAGCAACTTGTTCTGCGAGTGTTCTGCAAGATGAACAAACATTTGTAATAAATTTTAACTTGATAAATGAGCAATGTCTTGCAATCTGAGTAGTATGTGATGCCAAACATCACATGATCACAACTGAGCCAATGGTTCTTGAAATTCGCTTTGATATACAAATGCTTTGGATTACAAGCATGTTTCTGGAACGAATTATGCTCTCAAACCAAGGTTTTACTGGATATATTTTTATGAAGTCAATTTTATGAATCATTTCTTTTTTCATACTTTATTTTTATTTATTTATTTTTTAAGTAGACTCCATGCCCAACATGGCGTTTGAACTCATGACCCTGAGATCAAGAGCCACATACTCTACTGAGCCAGCCAGTAGAAATCTTTTGCACAGTGTAGGTTACATTACATTTCCAAAGGGAGGTAGATATAGAAACCAATTCCAGCTAGGGACCTACTTCAGGCTCGATAATCTGACATTTTTCAAGATAATCTTTGTTTTTATGTCACAGAATTAAAGCCAGCCATGATGGCATCTTCATATTGCAGCCATACTGCATCTTCATACATACCCATTTCATATCAAATCTATTTATTTTCAGATTTTTTAAAGATCTGAGTTTATTTTTCTCTCTAGTATTTCTTTTCTGTTAAATTACAGAGGAATATTTATGATTGTTTCACTTTCTTCTTTAGAATATAAACTTTGTACAGATAGAAAATTTATCTGACTCATTAACTCTATTTTCTATGGACTTTAACTTAAATGCATATTGAAAAATCTTCTAGCTAGTAAAAAACATTCCAATTACATTTAGAAAATTGTCAACTCAAAGCCATACTGTTTTGATTGCATGAATGAACTGATATTTCTAACAAATGATACATCCTAGCATTGAGAGTAGCTCAAAAGAATTCCTTCAATTTTAATAACTGAAAAAAAATTATATTAAAGCTTCAGCCTTTCTTACTGATTAATATCTTCCTTTATTCTCAGAGGGCTTTTTTATAATGAGAATAAACTTTTTGACAATAGACCAATGCTGGAGGAGACAAGATTATTAAACGAAAAATGTCACTAATTTCACAAAATCCCTTTATTATACCATGGGCAGAGCATTGGCTCTCAAGAAATATTTACAGAACAAAGGATGGGAGAGAATAAAGGAAGAAAGGAAGGAAGGAAGGAAGGAAGGAAGGAAGGAAGGAAGGAAGGAAAAACGATATGCATCTAACCACCTATATTATGTAGTTATGCATGATAATTCTATAAAAATACATAGAAAGGTATTCAAAATACATTTATCATGGCTATCATAATTAAAACATAAATTATACTTACCAAGAACTCTTATTGCCAAGGTGTAGATTCCCAGGGCAAAAGACTTAAGTTGTGGCTTAATGCACCTAAAAACAACAAAAGCACTATAAAAAAAATATAGTGAAGAACAATTCTGGTCTGAGAATTCTGGTGCAATGCTTTCTAAATCATGCTCCCATTTGAAAACACAATTATTCAGCTTCTCCTTAAGCCCTTTTGTGAAGAACATATTTGTGGATGTCAGGTTCTATTTTTTATCTTTCCTAATCAATTTCCATAATATACTGGGGAAATTAAAGATGTATATAATACTTTTGATTCATTTAATTTTAGAATAATACAATATTCATCCTTTAATATTATGACTTAGTTTAAAAATCACCTAATCCATCTCATAAGATTGGTTTCCAATAAATTTGATGTTTTATGTTTAATAATTTTATCAATATTTGTAATATTTTTAGGTTATTTTAATTGTATAATAGTAATATTTGCAAGGCTAATTTCATAATAAAAATTTATCAATGACAATACTAGTTACGAAACTAATATTTTAAAGTTTGAATTTATACACTTTTTTAACAGAGCTCTATGATAGGAGAATCAATAAAAAATATTCAAAAATAAATTATATTACAACAGATGAGAAGCCTATAGGGAAGTTGAATGAAGATATAAGCACAAGGAGAAGAAATATGTAAGATATTTACTGTAAAAGATTTTGTGTATAATTTAAAGTTAGATGATATTAGTTATCTAATCTTTTTTCTAGATTCTCGCTGATTACATTTAAAAGAGTGATCTACATTGAAATCATCATATTTTTGGGGGTGCATGGGTGACTCCGTTGGTTAAGTGTCTAACTTCTGATTTGGGCAGAGGTCATGATCTCATCGTTCATGAGATGGAGACCCTTATTGGGCTCTGTGCTGACAGCGTGAAGCCTGCTTGGGATTCTCTCCCTCTCTCTCTGACCCTCCCTCACTAGTGTTCTCTCTCAAAATAAGTATACTTTAAGATAAAATAAATAAAATAAAATCATTATATTTGTAAATGTAAATATTTATAATATACTGGAAATCAATGCTTAATTACTATTAAACTTATGATAAATTTTTAGATGTCCACTTAATGTGCAAAAGTGGTGCACAGTTTAAAAAATTATTTTAGTGTTTTATAAGCAAAAACCCTTGGGGTCATTAACATATATTCATGAATTAGAGAAAATTGATTAAAAAATCATGAACGCCTCCCCCCCCACACACACACAGATAATTCCAGTCAGAACAAGAAAAATAACCTTACAGATTAAAATAATAAATGTGAAACACTGTGGTATTAAATGAATCTTTAAAGTATTTTAAAATTTTATCACCAATAATTCAGTGAAACCATGTTTAATCTAAAACAGGTTTAGTTTAGGGGCACCTGGTTGGCTTCGTTGGTAAAGCATGCAACTCTTGATCTCAGGGTTGTAAGTTCGAGCCCCACAATTGGGTAAAGAGATTACTTAAAAATAAAATCTTAAACACACACACACACACTTAGTCTACACTGGTTAATATTACTGCCACCATTAGAAATAGCATACTGTTTTTAAGTGGCTACAGTGATGTAGGCACTGACATCGCTGTGATCAGAAAAATTGATCTGAAAAATTTTAACTAGAAAAACTTCAACCATATATTTACATAAAAGCCCAAAGTGGGAAAAGGATAAAACTAGAACAAGGATGTGGGACAAGTTCCCTAAAAGAGCTATAAAGAATCATAATTCCATAGATCAGAATTTGAAATCAATCCTCTAGATGATTATAGTATTATATTAAAATTGGGGCAGGGAAATCAGTGTTCACCTTAGAAGCAATATGTATCCAGGTATGCCACCTAGGGATAAAGTATAGGATGTGATGACTGAAATTACAAGGAAATACAGAAACATTTTGGGACATCCATTATCTTTTTGACATCTGCCCATCACGCCTGAGGAATTTCCTGACTTTGAGGCTGCAATTCCCACACAGGTGCAGTTATAAAACATCTGTAACACAACAGAAAAGATTCCCAATTATTGAGTTAACATTTGAATAAAGTTGAAGATAAGTATTCATTTTAAAAGACCTCACAGTATAATATATATGTATTATATAAACAATAAGGTAAATATTCTTTTACTTCTTGGTGTTAGCGTATATCAAGCAAAGTAAAATCTATATAGGTAACTTTTTTTTTTTTTTTTTATCCAAACAGAAGGTGGTTGGTCTTCAAACTAGTGACATCACAGAACAATCTCTCAGTAAGTCCTAGTAAATCCAATCATGCCTTATCTCTTTCTCTGCCACTTCCAAGTCTAGGCCACCATTATTTCTTGTCTTGGTTATTGCAATGATCTCTTTACACTCAACTTACATCCACTCTTATCCAGCTATCATCTGTTACCCACATAGTAACCAAAGTGAGCCTTTAAAAATGGCAGTCACTATTCTCAGCTTTCCAATAGCTTCTTATCACACTTGTATAAAATCCAATATCATAGTGGCTTACACACTATCATGGATTCTGCTCTAACCTCACTCTTCAATGATCTTCCCCCTCTTCCTCTGTTTCAGCCACACAAATGGGCTTCCACTGTGTCCTTGCAAACCCTCAACCATGGCAAGTTTACCCACGTCTCATAGCCTTGCTGTTTTCTCTGCTGGGAAGCTCTGCCAGATAGCTATAAGGTTGGCACACATACCTCAAGTCTCTGCTCATTAGAGAGGGCTTCCATGACTACCCATTCAAAAGACTATCCCCATCTCTCCATCCTTTATCCTATCTTTTCTTTATAGTGCTTATCACTACCCATTAGAATATTATATAATCATTTATTTTTAAATCATATACCCCCACTAGAATGAAACCTCTGGCAGAAACTGTCTGCTTTCTCATCATGGTACATGTACACTGTACATGAGGACCTAAAATGGGTCCTCAGGCACTCAATAAAACTTTGTTAAATAAATGGGCACAATTTGAAGACAGGACTTTATAATGGTTACCAGGGGGAAAAAAACCTGAAAAAATAAACCTCAACTAAATCTTGGACATAGAGGCAATTTTTATAATCCCTATTAGTTTATTTTTGTAAATTTCATGTATAAAGGTGTATATATTATGAGTTGTCACTTTTATCACAAAAGAGTTTGTGATGGGGAGCCTGGGTGGCTCAGTCGGTTGAGCGTCCAACTTCAGCTCAGGTCATGATCTCATAGTTCGTGGGTTCGAGCCCCATGATGGGCTCTGTGCTGACAGCTCAGAGCCTGGAGCCTGCTTCGGATTCTGTGTCTCCCTCTCTCTCTGCCCCTCCCCTGATCATTCTCTCTCTCTCTCCCTCTCTCTCTCTCTCAAAAAATAAACATTAAAAATTAAAAAACAAAAAACAAAAGAGTTTGTGAATTTTTAGATAGACAATGAAATAAAGTTGGCTTTTCCTTTTCAAGGAAGAGTAGCAACATTTAATTTTTTTTTTTTTTAATGCCAGGTAAAAGGATTCTGAACTTTGACTCTGCTTCATACAAGATATGCGAGTTTAGGCATCTCAGTGCCTCAGTTCTCACATATGGAAAAAAAAAGTAAAGTAATACCCAATTACTTGAAGACCATGATATTTAAATCCATTTTTTAAAGCACCTTTCTTAGTTTCTGGCATGAATGCCTTCAATAAGTGGAAGTTCTAGTCAAGGAAAACTTCCAAGCAGTTTGGACAAAAAAGTAGTAGCTGAAAGACAAGAAGGAGGAGGAGGATGGAAAAGAGAGAAAGAGAAGAAAGAAAGAATGAAAGAAAGGAAGAAAAGGGAGAAAGGGGGAGGGAGGGAGAGAGAAAGAGAGAGAGAGAGGAAGGGAGGGAGGGAGAAAGGAGAGAGGAAAGGGAAGAGGAAGTAAAAAACCGCTCAGATTTCAGATGGATAAGTAGTCCTATTTACTGTTGCTAGAGGCCAATCCTTCATGTTCTGAATAAAATGTCAAAATAACAATAAACAGAAAATCAACATGTTACTCTGTGTCTACAGATGTCTTTGCCTAAGCATTCTTATCTAGTTGATAAGCATATGCAAATAGACATGTGGGTTAATTTTCAGCCCTCCAGGACTGTCAAATACAGGCAGATTTCATCAGCACAAGTAGACAGCAGTCTGACCCCTAGCCATATATACAGAGAGTACATGTTTGTACTAAGGAAGAGTCTATGTTTGGGGCAGAAACATAAAGGTGTGATTGGAGAAAGAGTCTTAATGCTTTAAGTACTTAATATCCTTCACAACTGATTTCTTATATTTATTTCCAACCTCAACTCCCTCATCCATCTTATAGAACCCCTTCATTCGAGCCCCCTACTCTCTTCATTATTACACACATCAGCTTGATTTCTCAGGCAGAGTGTTTGGAATCATCAATCTCCTCAATTTGTGATCCCTGGATTTAGACCTCTTGGACTAGACTTTCTAACACTGACCTCTATTTGTCTTCTCCCTAAAACCTCCAAGGACCACTGGTTTTGAGGTCAGGAAACATGGATCCCAATGCAGACCTTATCATATGATCTTATGACCGAGACTTTCTCATTTGAGGCTAAGATTCCTCATAAGCAAAATGAGAGAACTAGCCTACATCATTGCAAGGCTCTTCCAACATGTCTCATGATTCTAATTCTTATCCTAATTCTTTCAACAACTCTAGTCCACCACCAATGGTGATGTTTCCTGTTTCCATACAAAAGAACAAGGGTAGAGTAAGAGCCAGGCCTGCTATAAGTGCAGTCTGCTGCTGGGTTTGTCCCTGAGCCCCTGCAGAGCTGTGTGGTTATGTATTGTCGCAGGCATCACAGGCACACACATTAGGGCTTTCTTACCATAGTTTGTCCATTCCTGGTGGAGGTCTGACAGCCAGCGAGACATGCCGATGCATATGTGATTCCATTGTCGCCACACACAGGTTCCCATTTTGTCTCTGAACATTTGCATCTTGAGTTGCAATCTGAAAAGAGAGCTCGTTCATGATAAGAGACAGGTTTGGTTCTGAAAAGAAATGTAACAGTATAAAATATTACCTCTTAAGCAGGCAGCACCCTAATATTTTCAAAAATCAATGTTCTTGAGTGATATAAATGGCACTGCCAACAGTTTGCCTTTTGGAAACACAACTGTCATCGGAAATGCCAGCTTCTGATGATTAGATGTGAGTCTACTTTTAAGCAGCTTTCTCTTGAAAGTTATCTTTAGAAGTTTACAACTTCACATAATATCCAGTTCTGGGTTTATGGTTTTTACTAAAATTGACAGTGTCTAGGACCTTCTAATATATTCCTATGCAAAGATGTAGGAAGATGGCTAACAAGGCAGAAAAGAAATAAACTTTTAGAGTGATTTATGACATTACTGAAATGCACTGCAAGTAGTGTATGCATGTACATGCGTGCATGTGTGTAAATTTCCTTCAGAATTGTTGTCTAGGCATCAGTAGAATGGACATTGCTGATGGTGTGGTGAAAGAAAAAAAAACAATCAAGCAGTCAACATTATTTCAACAGACCTTGGTTTGGAGAGCTACATATCCTATTTGCCTGTCTAATAAATGTGTTGCCAGTTCATCTAACTTTTCTCTCTCTCTTTCTCTCTCTCATAATCTCCCACACTACGTAGCTTGTCCATATCTTAAGGCATTCTTTCTAACTCTCTTGCAAATGCTTTTTCAATGACTTACCCATTCATTTGTTCATGTGTTCAAAAATTTTGTGGAAGCCTTCTAAGTGCTAGCTTGGGGAAGAGAGAAGAGAGTTACAAATATGAATGAGAATATATGCCCTTAAGGAGCTGGCTTTTTGTTTTAATTGCTCCCTTTACATAATTTTGATTGTCTTCTCTCTTTTCTCTCCCTGTCATTCTGTCTTACATTCCCCTTTTAACTCTCCCAGTATTCATTCTCTTTCATATCTATTTCTTCCTCTCACATGTATTACCTAACCCTTCTACTCTTATTCTCCTTGCTCTTTTCATATTCCTTTATTCTTCTAAGGGGGTACTTATGCAATGGTATTTCTCTTCTACCTGTACCTTATTTTTCATCCCTTGGCACTCCATCATTCTTTGCTTTTTCTCTCTTGTTTTGAATTTATTTGCTTATTCTCCTCTCATTTTTTCCCTGAAATATTTGAGAGACTTAAAACCAAAACAACAACAACAAAAACCCCACATACACTATCATGTATACTGAGTGGGGGCAGGAACTGTTTGTTTCTATTAACTCCTGTATCTCCAGTACTAAGAACAATTTGGGATATATTCTGTTAGGAAACGAGATTTCTGGTAAGTTGAAGTAAAATGCTATTCTATTTTGGAGGGGAAAAATCAGTCATTTTGGCCCCTCCTTCTAAGAGGTATTTCATATAATGATTGCAATTATAATTTCGTAACTGATGGAATATTCCATCTGGTAGAACTCCTATGCATGTGGTTACCTCAAACATAAAAACGAAAGCCTCTGAGATGTCTTCGGACAGAATAAAAGGGTATAAGCAGGCTTCCTGAGAAATCTTGTAGGAATATTTCAACTATTCTCTTCCATAAGGCGCTAATCGTTAAATTAATTGAGACTGTTGGTAATATCTAACAGTATAAATAAATGCCTTGAAAGCTTAGAATGAGGCCACTATGGATATTGTAGGAATAAGGTCTCAGAAGTCTGGTGCTGAAAGAGTTTTGGGGGAGATCTAGGTCAACTTCTCATTTGGTAGATCAGGAAAGTCAGGTCCAAAGTGGGCAAATTATTGGCTCAATTTCACAATGTTTATTAGTGACAAACTTCAGAATGAGAACTCTTCCAAGCCTCTGGATTCCAAATTCTGGTATAACATCAAACTTACTCTCAATATTACAGAAGAAAAGTTTCTTCCATTACCACATCTAAAGCTGTCTACAAGGTTCCTGTTGAGTGTCCAGAATCAAAACAGCCTTGTGGAACAAAGCAACTGAGGATAATCCCTGGGGAGCATGTTGTATCTTATAAGGCCAATCATGTTATCTACTAAACGTAAGTTACATTTATCATCTAGGACAATCTTGTAGTGGAAATTAGTTGCATATTTTACAAAGGATGTGCTTACAGTGTTGTTATTTAAATTTTAAGATAAGTTTAATCAAATAAGTCAGAATGCTTATACTCGAATGAGATTTTTCTTTCAAAATAGTCATGCTGGATGGAAGAGCTTTTTCATGGTATGCTGCCACTGCTTTTGGCAGCTTCCAATAGCAAAGCTACTTGTAAAGTTAAATCTTTGCCATTACTGAGAATATTCTGAAATATATGGAAAGCAAATTGCAAAAGAGGAGTTTTAGAATGTTTTAACAATGATAGCATTATTGCAATGTAGTTATTGTCTTTCAAGGTGACTGCTTTCAAGGGCTAGTACTCATGCAATGACTATATTATCTTTTCTTTGTTTAAAAATATTTAATCATTTATTTTGTGGGTATACTTTTAATTTGAACTTCAAAAGTTAGTGACTGTCTATGTGTTTGCTTCTGGCTTCAAGACAGCATGATGTGGTAGACAGAATATTATATGTTGACGAGATAATTGACCTTTCTAAACACATTTTCCTTTAAACGAGGATAACAAAACTTACCTCATAAAGATGCTCTGAGGATACAAGTGAGATAATGAAAGTTATGCTGTTTTGTAAATTGCAAAATACAAAGTACTTTACCACTGTCCATCTACCATTAGGATTATAGGGACAGTTAAAGATAACACAGAGCTTCTACTCTCTTTAGAATGTTCTTGCAAGTCCTATTGACAATTAATGTCCTTAATCTACATTGCTGACTATTACCAAGTCAATGCTACACTCAGTTAAGTCTAACATTACTGTGGTAACTCCCAGGAGCAATGTTATATAAACTTGGCAGTCACTAATTTTCCTGGACATTTTAGATGGTGAAAAGTATAGTTGATGTTCACTTAACAGCAGGAGAAACCAGGTTAATGAAGGTGCTGGAGACTGGAATATGGAAACAAGACAGATAGGTGAGCTTGGAAGGAGGTATAGGAAGAAAGCTGGAGAGCAAGCAGTAAATAAGAGGCACCTGAACTAGCAGAAGACAGAACATTAGATCAGCAGAGTTTTAGGCAGTCAGACAGTGCAGTCACAGTGATAGGCTTGGCACATAGTAGCGGCCTAATAACTTTTTTTTTAATAGAAAATGCATAGTTAGGTGGAAGAATGAAGAGAGCTACCTCTGGGAACTCTTTTTCAGAGGTAGAGTGATATCAAGGACTCTTGAAAGGAAAAGACAGAGTAGTTTCTTCAAGATCGAGCTTTGTATTAGGAGTGATAGACCCTGGAAACTAAGAAAATTAATCATCTACCTTACATAAGATGGCATAGGTTTGAGAGCATAATAAATATTCCCTTGACCAACTGCAAAGAGCTAAAGAGAGCTGTTGTGTGGGTTACTGGGCTGAGGAATAGCATTCTTTCCTGAAACTTCACATGATTTGAGTATAACAGAGAGAACAAAAAGTGTCACAGAGACCTTTCCAGTTATCCAAGTGTTCAAAGAAAAAAAAATTGTTTACAAATGGCGCACTGATTTTGTGCCAGGCAAGTACTAATCACTTCCGTGTATATTATCTTGCTTAAGGCTTACAAAATTTTATAAGGTAGCTATAATTCTTATTTAAAAATTTGAGACTTGATTAGATTAAATGATCTATACAATGTCACTTCACTAATAATGGGCAGAGGCAAAATTCAAGGTCTGTATTTTCCACTATTAGGTTGCTTCCCTAAAGTAAGATGTAGATTTAGTATTTTTAATAATTTCTCTTAGACAACCAAATTCAAAGGAGATGACAGATTTTGGTGACAATAACAGTTTCCATGTCAAAGTACAGTCAGCTATTTCACAATAAAACAATAATTTCCTTCTCATAGTTAGGATGCTTAAAATCAAATTATCTTATTTTGAAATTCTATCAATAATTTGATTAAACAAGCCAATGTCCTCAGATAACTTAATGAGTGAACATACCCTTGGTAGGAAATAGTTAGTCCTGCCACATCAGAATTTTCACAGCCCAGTGCAAACAGGGAAAGGAATAGGAGGTACCCAAGAACAGATGATCCCAAGTAGAGTTTTGCGGCTCCATACAGACTGATTCTGAATTTTTTCATAACTATTCCCCCAGAGAATATTCCAAGGGCCACTGCAGGTATATTGATGAGCCCTGAGGAATAAAAAATATATATGTCATTTTGTGAATCTCTAAAAGAAATCTGAGTACACTGACATAAACTTTCTAAGGGATTATACAAAATTATAATACTTCCTGACAAATTATTAGACTAGTTGGTCATTTTAAGTTATAGAAATATTCATTCACTATTGTCTATTGACATATCAAGAGATTTTGATGAATGTCTAGGTTATAGATTAAGGATAGCCCAACAGAGTCTCAGAGGTCTGCCTAAAACAGTGTCTAGCACAGAGTCCAAAATCAATAAACAATGAGTTAGTCAATGAGTCAATGTCTTTCTGGTCTAATCCCAGGATTGACATGTTCAATCAAGGGGCAACTGGGTGAAGTTAATGTTCTTTAAGGTTATGTGTAAAAGACTAATAGGCACGTGGAATTTAGGGAACAAAGAAACAGTGTTCGTTCTTTTTTCTGGCCCAAACAAAATTTATTTTTATTTACACTCTTGTCCGCTTAGTTTGGTATCCTTAACAACCACCACAAAAAACAACAATAACAATGTATTAATAGACTACTTTTATATTTATTATTTGCTTATGATGTACCAGCCACTCAGGTAAGCATCTGATATATCTCTCACATTTACCCTTTACCACAACTCTAGGTAGCTATATTGTTAATTTCACTTCAGACAGCAATTTACTTATGGTCATGGTTAGTAAGTGTTAAAACCAGATTTGACAAGATAGAATCTAATGTTAAATCCCCTGCTTTTAATCACTACGTTATACTGTCTCTCCTTCTAAGCATTTGGGAGACAGGATTTTTGATAAACAAATGTGCAGCCTCACTAGTAATCAAATAAATGTAATTTTAAAACAATACCAGGAAGAGGTCTAACTAAGTGGTTGAGAGCTTGGACTCTGAAGACCTAACTGCCTGGGTTTGGATCTCAGCCACACATCTTAATAGTTGTGCAACTGCAGGTGATACTCTGAATTTCTATAAATCTGTCTCCTTACCTATAATATGGAGCAAATAGTGCTGAGGTGACTAAATAACATTGAAACTTCCTAGCACAATATATGGCACAAAAATATCATTCAATTAAGTTATTATTAGCATTTCAAGCTATCAGATTCACAAAGATGAAAATAATGGGATGGGTGGGTAGATTGGAACATGTCTGTATTAGAAAAGGTGGGGAAAGAGGCTCTTTGATGACTTGGTTGGATTTTTAAATTGGAACGGTAACATTAATATGGTCACATTAGAAATCAACACACCTCGAAGGGGGCATAATCACAAAATTAGTGAAATAAAAAAAAGAGGAGGTGATAGTTTTTGCTTTCTCAACTAAACTGAGGTTTGTGGCTATGAAAAGTGGCAGAGATGAATGTATATGGGCCCCTAAAGAGCCAAACATCAACTAAGAGGAACCTGATTATTATTTACTTTAAAAAAGAGAGAAGATAATGGGAGATAATATAACAAACTTGAGTTCTCATGACTCAAATTAAATGCTAATATTTTCTCCCAATTTTTCTGATTTTTAAATATGAAGATATATAAAACACATTCTTTCTCTGTTCCAGATTCCATCTTCCTTCTTAAGAACTAAGCACTGCCATGGATTTGATGTGTATCATTTAAGTCCCTATTTTTACACACACATATTCATAGTTCTTGACTTTGAATCACCCTCTCATAGATCCAAGACTTACAGAAAAAGGGCAGAGTCCACTCTCTCTTTCAATTCTATCCCTCCAAAAGTAGTTTATAAAAAAAAATATATCTTCTGCAGACGCCTGGGTAGCTCAGTCCGGTAACCATCCGACTTGATTTTGGCTCAGGTCATGATCTCACAGTGAGATTGAGCCCATGTTGGGCTTCCCCTGCCAGTGCAGAGCCTACTTGGGATTGTCTCTCCTCTCTCTGCCTCTACCCCACCACTTGCATGTGCTCTGTCTCTCTAAAAGTAAATAAATAAACATTTTTTAAAAATATCATCTGAAAAATAGACTCTAAATTGAGACCTTCAGAGAACGTGCTTAGAATTTCATTTGTTTTGTAAGGTACCAATCAAACCTGGGACATAAGGCATCACAGCACAAAGGACACCCTTTGTTTTGTAGCTTCATGCTCTGTTGGTTTCCACTGACTTTTCCCTACCCTGATCTGGCATGGAAGAGCCTGAGAACCAAAATAGGATTATGCTAATTGCATTGTTCCCACAGTACAGAATGTTAAATATCAGGGATATTCTCTCTTGACTGACCTCCTTTAAGAGGCTTGTGTTCTCTTAAAACTTCCAGAAAGTTTTATGTGTTCTCTTGCCTCTAGGCCTTTCTTAAAGAGATATCTGCTTCATCTGATACAATGTTCTTTCAAAACTCCACCCCAGTTCCCATATTTTTGTCTTTTAACACCTCCTTATCCTTTTGCTCTTGATTTAGGTATTGGCACCTTGTGCTAGAGAATTTTTCTCTAACTCCAAGATTAGGTTTGTTTTCCCAGAGTACTCTGGGCTTCTCCTCATTAGAGATTTATCACAGCATCTGCCAGCCATATGGTGCCTTCAGGGACGTATCTAGCATCAGGGTACTCAAGTTGATCATCAGAATCTCCTTTCCTCCCTCTGCCTGTGGCCCTTCTACTGAGTCTCATAGGCAGCAGTCTTGATCCTTATCACAATTACCTGTTAGCTTGCCTGGTTTGCACCCCTTCCCCTCCAATCTCACCTTCAAGGCAAGAACTGTGCTCACCATCCTATACTGTGCTTCTTGTAATTTTCCTTAAAAAGGTGCTAAATGACAAACTTTAGTTAAGTTTATTCAAGTATAACATTTCTCCTGGATAGTTTACTCTATTTTAAGATAATGGAATTTTAACATCATTCTGTTAAATAGTAGTAGTACATTTCAAATATACTGTCAGCTTGATTCTCCCTTTCAAATTCCGTA
Source organism: Panthera uncia (assembly GCF_023721935.1). Taxonomy (NCBI): domain Eukaryota; kingdom Metazoa; phylum Chordata; class Mammalia; order Carnivora; family Felidae; genus Panthera; species Panthera uncia. The sequence continues at coordinate 52,371,397 of NC_064809.1, read as the reverse complement.
GGATCTGTAAGCTATCTATGCTGGGCCAAGTTGAGTGTACAGCAAATTTCCTGAACATTAAATGAAATGTGCTACTTGCCTCTCAAAGTTTCTTTACTTTGATTTCAGGCACTTTAAAGTCATTTAATGAGGTAGAAATTTCACTCTGATTTCTTCATTACACACTTTCTTCGCTATTCACACCATAAAATGTGTTGATCTTAAAACGTTTACCATCTAAATATTCCAAGTGGAAATATTAGTTGTAATTTACACTAGCATCCACAATTTGTTTCAATTTTTTATGCATTTATCTTGAATTTCATATATTTACTCAAATAACAGGAAAGCTAGGAGAAATTTAAGAGCAAATTTGTTACTGCTATTTCACTACACTCATTCACGTTGAAGACCTTGTTCTTTGTTACTGTCCCAAACAAGAGTTATTAGAGTTGTGTAAAATGCTTTAAGATGGTCAGCTACAGTTATAATATAAATTGGAAACTCTGATTCTCATACAAATATATGATAGGCTTAGCCATTAAGATGAATAGTAATGGGCTATAACAATAATAGTACTTTGGAATGTTTTAGAGCTTCTCTTCTGGTGAAGTAAAATTCTGTAATATGTAATGGACCTCACTATATTACTCTAATGTTAGAAGATATAAATATTAAGATTTCAATTTTACAGGGGGAAATACAAGGAAAAATTTACGGGACTTTTCACACACATATAGCCAATTTAGTATAGACAAAGAAGCAAAATTAGCCATCTTTCTTGAGTATAATAAAAGTATTTTTTCCTCACAAAGTAAGATTATTTTCCATTATCTCACAGATTTTTAAAATAACTTGACCTACATATAGAACACATCTTAACACATATTTAATTTGCTATGCTAACTTAGGCACATAAATTAATATTTTCTAGTATAAGCAACGTTCCCCAAATAATTATAATTTTTTCATATTTGTCTGTGTAACATCTCCAAGAATTGAGAATGATAATCACTGTTATCAATGATAGTCAATGTCGGGGAGCCTAGGTGGCTCAGTCGGTTAAGCGTCCGACTTCGGCTCAGGTCACAATCTTGAGGTTCGTGAGTTCGAGCCCCGCGTCCGGCTCTGGGCTGATGGCTCAGAGCCTGGAGCCTGCTTCCGATTCTGTGTCTCCCTCTCTCTCTGCCCCTCCCCTGTTCATGCTCTGTCTCTCCCTGTCTCAAAAATAAATAAAATGTTAAAAAAAAAATTAAAAAAAAATGATAGTCAATGTCAATGCATCACGTCCACTAGAAACTGTCTGATGTAATTAAAAACTTTAAGAAATTAAGAAAAATGACTAATTGCAATCTGTGTAATAAGAAGGAAAACAAAACATAAGATCATTTTAATATAACTCAACAGTGATAGGAGAAGCTTAAAAAAATAAAAGGAGAAAAATTACACTATCTAAACTTTTTCCAGTGGAGACAGCAATGGGAAAAAAAAGTTACACATTTGAAAAAGCAACATTATTCTGTCATATACTTCCTAGTCTCTGAATTTGAAACATTTTTGTTGCCTATTTTTCTTTGATTTTCTTTGCAAAATTAAAGTAGTTAACCTGAGAAAATATTATTTCTAAATTTTAGAAATATGGCCAATATGTAAAAACATGTATAGCAAAAATAAATCGTCATTGTTACAACTGGCCTTTGAACACATAGGAAAATTTCTGCTTATTATTTCCTCCATGTCATGTCAAATGCCTACTCTGAGAGGAGAGGGGAAATGTGCTTTTTTTGTGCTTCTCCCTTACTTTATCACACAAAGGATCATTCCTTGTAGCCTCCCCACCCCCTCAAAAAATGAAAGAGAGAGAGAAATAGAAGAAGAGAAAGTGAAAAAACAATATTTACTGAATGACAGCTATGTACATTTACAATGTATTCTATATGTCTTATTTCATTGCTATTTTAAACTAATGATGCTTTTATTTTTACCATTCTACAGATAATCAAAGTAGTTGTTAAGGATGTCCACTAACTTACACACTGACCCTTAACTAATGTGAAACCAAAATGCACTCAGGAAAGAATCCTAGCTACAATGATTGAAATCATTAGACACTATTACTTATCTCTCACAAAAGTACTTGAATTAGCTGAAGACATGATGTGCTAGAAACTATGAGGAATCAGAATTTTAGGCAAACTTTGATAGATGAATCAAAACATTCTGATGATGAGTTTGGATCTCAGAGACGATCTGAGTGTACAGAGAAGGGTTATGGTTAAAAGAAATGTCACCCAGAATTTAAAATAGAATTATTAGATTTTTTTGGTCAGTTTTCCAAAAATAATTATGTCCAGAGAGGAAATATAACTCAGAAACTCAGGGGAAATAATTCTATTCCTGGCTACATCAGAATGTATGTATGCAGTTAGGCAGGCCATTGAATCTCTCAAAATTTCAAGTTCTTTCATCTGTGCTAGTTTTTCACAAAAATAATTTTATAAGCAAAAAGTATTTATTACCTACCCAGTAGATTATGTATAATTTTGTTTTCTATTATAAACACATTTCTCCAAAAAAATGCTCTTAATTTTCCCTTATGAAATGTTTTTAAGTTGAAATAAAAATGTATTTATGATTCTACTGACAGCAAAATCAAATACCCTCAAACTCTGCTATGCACATGCTGAATAATAATAAACAAACATACACTTAAAGATGTCACTTCATTACAACTCATGGGGGAAAGATAAATTTTCCATTTGATATATCAACCTTGACCTTCTTTTTCACATTATACAAAAAAAACAAAACAAAAAAAAACAAAACAAAAAAAAAAACAGGCTGCTGGTAGAAATATTAGCAAGGCATTTTCATGAAAACATATAGCACTAATGAGAAAGAAAAAGACTGGAAAGTAGACTTAACTAAAATTAAGAAGCTCACCATTAGGAGAGTAAAAAGAACTGAAGTCTGTGAGAAAATATTTATAATACATATATTCAATAACTTGTATCACAATTTGTGAACCTATATCAGAAAAAAAGCACCCACCCCTACAAGTCTATAAGAAAAAACTGACAGCTCAAGAAAAATAGACGATTTGAACATACTTAACAAAAGAGAATGTTGAAATGACCAAAAAGCCTGCAGAAAAAGTGCTCAACATCATTAGTTATTGGTGAAATGCAAATAAACTACAATAAGATATCACCACACCATATAAGAATGATTACAATGACAAAGACTGACAATACTAAGTGTGATACGGATATGGAGCGACTGGAACACTCTTACACTACTAGCATGACGATAAATCTGCACAACCCTACTGAAACGTTTTGGTTATATTTACTGGATCTAAACATGACCCAACAATTCTGCTCCAAGATACAACCAAGAAAAACGTATGTATACACCCACCAAAATATATATAGGATAGTCATGCAGTGTTATTTTTAATTGTCAACAGCAAAAAAACACACAAATGACCCAAATGCCCACCAACCATCAAATGAATAAACTGTAGTATATTCATGTGATAGGATATGACACAGCAATGAAAAAGATCAAACTGCTATACACAACATGAATCTCATAGATTTCATTTCAGTCGAAATAAGCTAGATACAAAAGAGTGCATAACATACTATTACGTTTAAATAAAGTTTAAAAACAGGTAAGACTGATCTAGGATGGCAGAGTTCAGAATACTTATAAGCTTTAGGAAAGAGTACTCAGTAAAAGGAGGTTTGAGGGAGCCTCTGGGGTTCTGAAATGGGCTACATGTTCTAGTTTATGGTTACCATATAGATTTACATATAAACATTTATCCAGCTACACTACCCATTTAGGGCTACAGTGTTAAATGTTGCTTGTATGTTATATCTCAACAAACATAAAGGAAATTTTAAAAATCAAATAAAAAGAATGTCTCTTAAACTTTCATTTCTCTTCTTTTTAAAGTCAGTATAAAGCACTGATTGGCATGGAGGGGGGCAAAAAAACCTAAAGTGTTTCCTCAGATCAACAATTAAATAATACGATTAACTTAATTCAAACCAATTCATGTTGAAAGCAAAAGTTCACTGGCATAGCTTTAATATTTATAATTTAACAGAATAGTCTAAACAGAGTCAATTAAATTAGCATCTGGATTAAATTATCCAGGATGGTTACAGGACAATTACATATTCTGAAATGAGCTCAGAGCTCTCTTTCAGAGATAGATACATAGAACAATTCCTGAAATATTTATGAAGAAGAAATGTTTTTAAATTTTTAGAGTCTCCTACCATAAAGGAATATATCCAATGGAATAAAATATATTTATGCCTTGAAACAGTAGCATTAAGTAACATCTTCATAGGCTAAAGGAGCTAATCTAGGTTTTAAAAGTATCCACAATTACTTGGAGCAGGACCTTCTTGTATTTGTAGATTCTGTTTCTTCTTCATTCATTTCTTCATGCTTTTCTTTGCCCCTGAATAGCTTTCTTACTCTTGACTGACCTGCTGTACTAAAAACATGGCCCTTTTAAATAAGCTGAATGCCAGGACTCAGAAAAGTCCTTTAACTCTGAGCAAATACAAACTTTGTTTTGCAATGAGTACCTTTTAAACTGTCTGAATACTCACTTTTTAAAGTCCTAGAAACTGTTCAGGTAAAGTGGCCACTGTTATGAAGTTTTGGCTATACTTGAAAGACACATATCCAGTATCACAACCTCCTAATAAAATGCATGTTTGGTTTATATAATATTCTCAAGGTCACTCATCTACAGTTGTGAATAATTCTTGCTGAAAGGTTATACCACAGACTATCTAAATATTTTTTCCCCACTGGATCTTTTTCCATTCTGCTAAATTTTTATTCACTCACCTTTTTAACTTTGTATCTAAAATGCCATAAATCACTTTCAGTCTAAATATGAGAATAGTGTTCTCTAAAATTGCTAACAGTTAACAAAGATGCAGCTGACAGTACCTACTGGCAAGCATGAAGGACAAGTGAGCATACCAATAACGAAGTTGGCCTTGGAGGCTGACTGCCCATACTGTTGCTCAATGTACTTGGGTTTATAGGTTACCATTCCAAATAAAGAGTTGAACTGAACAGTGCTTGCACACAAATATAACAAGTACAGTGGGTTTCCAAAAATATTCTTTAGTGATGGAAGAAAATCTGTAAGACAAAAGTAACATGGAGAAATTAAAGTCAGTGTAACACCTGGCAGAAGACACAGCCTTGGCAACAGGGCATAGACGGCCGAGCCCCACTGTCACAGCGATCAGGAACACGTACAGTGTGGGGCACACACACACTATGGGTTTTAAACACTGGCTCAAGTCAAGACTGAGATCTGTCAGGTTCACATCGAGACATAGACACTCGCTTCTACAGGCATATAGTTTAGATTACAGTTAGAGGTATAAGTCAGATAGGAATAGATTCCTCTAACTGATATGGGTAAAAGGAAAGAGGGACGAGAATACTCCCTCACTCCAGAGCTGAAAGTCATTGGCAGGACATTAAGAACTTCAGTTTTGTGGTCTCTATTCTTCAAACTTGGGTCATGGTCACAGAGAAAGAAATATGCAAGTTACCTCCACTTAATTCAATGAACTTTAGTGTAAGAAATGAGCTTTGGCATTCCCCCTTCTTCCTATTATGCAGCCACATAGTTTGAAATGTGAAGATTTTCTGTAAATGTAAATATTGCTTGCTGGGCCCAATTGAGAAGAACCAATCTTCCTCATGGCCAGCCACCCTTTTCCATGTGGAAGGAATTCATTCTAACATGTCTAGCCTTTTGCCCCACACCACACTCATTCCCTTGATCACTGGGGGGAAACGTGCACTGACACATGTTTGTCAAATGGCTGAATCTCATCTGTTAAAAAGCCACAAGCTCTGAAGATTCACTCTCTTCTGTCCACCCGGACTGATGTGAAGCAGCAAACCCAGATGGGGGCAACTGCAAGGTTTAACCTGAAGCAGTATAAGGGTGGGAATGTCAACAAGAAATATTACCAAAACTTTGGGTCATGTTCTTTAATCCACTCTCCAGTAATAAAGCTGACTTTGTAATCTTCAATTCTGCTTCCTGGACAGTTTCTCAATTTTTCTGAACAAATGATGGGGAGAGAGGGATATTATATATAGATCCCGTATAGAGTGTCAATGGAAAACTGAAAGGGCTTCAAAATCAAGCAGAATCTGGCTCACCTCTTGCCATTTCCATTATTTTTGACTTTTCTCCATGGGGTGTTTGGTAGTCTGTGCGATCATCCATAATAAACTTGGATTTCTCAGAGGAAGAATTGGAATCCTCTCTACTTCGGGGTCTAGGTAGACTCTTTGGTAAACACCAGAAAGGCACAGCTGCAAGAAGACTTACAATTCCTGCTATTAGATAACCCAGCCACCAGGCACCTACCCACTGAGGATCCTTGGGAGTAATGGTTATGTGATCTGAAAGAGAGAGAGGATAGCTAAATAGCATGTACAGCAAAGCTGGTGTGTTGAAATCAGCCTCTTTTTTAAAAAACAAAATCCTAGTGTTATCTCTATCACATCATAAAATACCTAATAATTCATGCAGGATAACTTTCTAGTCTGAACATTATCATCATCTTGCTTTTTGAAGGGAACAAGGTGTTTCTGGGACATGATGCTTTTCTTCTTTTGTTCCTTAGATTTGAAATATAGATTCTAAATACTGCAAGAGTGGTCTCTACTCTGCCCTGAGGTTCTGCAAAAGAACGCTTGGGCCCATGGCAGGAGGAAAGAAACATGTGAGGGAGAATTCTGAGGGCTCAAAATCTGCCAGCCACCCCACATCAGCACTACTTTCACCTGGCTCACAAATTGAATGTCTAAGTTCTTACTAAAAAAAAGAGCTAAATCCTACACCTTCTGGTCAAAATCTGGTCTAAACCACTCAGAATGTTATTTATTAAATGATGGTTAATAATACTTCAGAGCTATTCAAGGTCTGAAGCAAGAATTGTATATGTAAATAAAATGTCAATATCTTAATCATTATAAAAACTTTATTTTTGACACCATTTTTTATTTGACTAGAAGCTAAGTATTGATGAATGAAATCAAGTGTTTTTTCTTTTCTATATAAAGAAACCATAAAGCATATAACTGGTCTACCTCCACTGTGCCCTATGAGAACAACAAAATAAACACATGTCCTTTGACAACTAGGCTCAATTGGCACTACGCCATACTTGGTAAAACATTCACACTAGTTCTCTGCATCTTCATTGCTTCCCCTGAACAATTTCCCTCTGTACCACTCATCACACCTATGCTTTCTTATCTGTACCAATTTCCATGACAGGATTTTAACGAACTCAAGGAATTCATCTACTATCTTGTTCACTATTTTGTGGTAGAACAGCACCTAACATAGGTATAAAACTAATAAGGTTAATGAGTAAATGAATGAATAAATAAAAATTATGGAATTTATCTTGAAGTTTATTTGATAAAAAAAGGAAAATTAGTGCAAGAGTTTTGCATTTAATTTTAAGACACAATGATTTCAAAAAGCAATTTCAGAATTTTTAAAAATGCAACTTATTTTCTTGCTTTTAACTGATTTCTTGAACTTCTTTAAAAAGAAAGAAAAATAAGGGTGCCTGGGTGGCTCAATCAGGTAAGCATCTGACTTTGGCTCAGGTCATGATCTTGCAGTCCGTGGGTTCAAGCCCCATGTCAGGCTCTGTGCTGACAACTCAGAGCCTGGAGCCTGCTTCGGATTCTGTGTCTCCCTCTCTCTCTGCCCCTCCCCCACTTGTACTCTGTCTCAATCTCTCTCTCACAAGTAAATGAACATTAAAAAAGTTTAAAAAAAATAAAGAAAAGTAATGCCCATTTCTAGGAGGTACCTCTCCTAAGGAAAGAAACAAATTAATACTTATGGAAAGATGAGTTCTGACATTTATTCCCTCTATAACTACTCTCCCAGGGGGTAAGGGAGTCCCACTCTAATATGCTTCCACCTGAAAATGATTTGTAAAGAATGAATTTTGGTTGCCGAAAGACTTTCAATTCTCAGTCTTCCTGGCAAGTCTACAAAATACATGATCAATCGATGTGACTGTCATGTTTATACACCTGAACCAACAAGAGCCAAAGAGAAGCCACAGTTTTTAGTCTTAACTATGCTGGAATGTGTTTGAACTGGCAAACCAGAAGTGAAAAAGGATACATCTGAATAACAAACCATAGGTCGTCCAGTTCTAATCACTGCCTATTTTTCATATTTCATTTATTAATGTATGTGGTGATTATATCAACAACAAATTTTCAGTGGATTATTTTCATTCTAGGAAAGATTATAATCCTGTCATTTTATAAAAAGGGACTCCGATATTTTTTACACCATCTGCATTTAAAAAATTGCAGTAACTAAGATAAATAAATAAACAAAAATAAACTTCCTTACCTAGGTTTACGAAGCCAATGTCAACATACAGTTTGGCACATAATGAGCCTAGCAGGAAGCCAAAGATTGGTCCTATAATTGCAACCGTCTGCACACACCCTGCACCAAAAAAAAGGGGGGGGGGCATTTCTCTGCTTTTGTAGATTAATACATTTTTAAACAAGAAATATGAGTGAAATCCAGTGAGTAGCTAAAAATATTTCATCAACTCTTCACTTAAGAGTGCTTAATTTGTCAATTTTTCAACCTTATTGAATCAGGAAGTAAGTCCTTCTCAGCTTTGGAAGAAGAACGAACACTTGGAAGGCATTAATTACTTCTTAGTAAAGAAGTGACACCAAGACTCTGAAGAAGTTAACTTCCCCCAAATGGAGCAAACTTTATTCGTTAGGATTAGATTTTCCCCACTGATAAAAAATCAGAATTATACTATTTTGACAGTCTTTCAAAACTTTTTTGTGGCTGGTTAAGCATAAGAGTCATTTTGACATTAAACTTGATTTCTTCCACCTTAGTGAAGAAGTGCATGTGTTCAGAGAGTCTGTGTGAGAGTAGTAACTATGCATATCCCAGGATGCAGCCAGCAAGTGGAGCTAGACCTGGGAGGGCAGGAAGGTGCTCTTTGGAGCAACCATGACCAGCCTAGGCAGCTGTAACAGGAAAGTGGAGCAGACTGTATAAATGACATCATTTCTGGTTACCAGAAACATAACTCTTCCTTGCAAAGTATCTACTATATGCCTTTCATTTTACCACAAAGCTTGATACACGCATATCCCTGACAATTAATTTAAATTGATAGGAGGAGTAAATGGCAGTTACAGATCCTTTTCAGAAGAGAAGACAGGGTGAACAGAGTGAGCAGGAAGGGGACACCTTGATACATGCCTGCATCTCTTGGCTTGCAATCTTTCCTCTAGTCTCCAGAGTCATTGCCTAGCAACTTCTACTCTAGTTTCTGATTTATGCTGGAGTTTTCCATTAGAGCAGGTAACCTGTTTTTAATTACAGACTGCCAGACTGTAATCAGAGCCCTCTGGAGTTCTGTGTGCATAGCCAGCAAAGAACTATACTGTGGAGCTAGCCACAGCCCCTCCCAATGAATTTCAGTCTCGTCCTTCTGTCCCTTGAAGGCCAGGCCCTCAAAGATCAGAACCCAAAAAAAACCAAGACTGGTGTGTGAAATAGAGAAAAAAATTAGTTTCTAAGACATAAGAGGCACTCAGTCAATACTGCTTAGATGTATCTGGACTTGGAGTTTGCTTTTGCTATATTTTGTTTTGTGTGTGTGTGATTTTAGCTGCTGGTCTATCCAATGGGGCCTGTTCCAGACATGGGTTCGTGTCAGGCCTTGTTCTCATACTTTCTGTGTTTTTCTTTATCCATTCATACCTGCTACTGATATATATACTGATACACACACACACACACACACACACACACACACACACACACACACATATATATATGATAACTAAATGCTTCAGTGGCACAGTTAACCCAATAAAAAGAACCTATGAAATCTGAAGTCCATGAAGATACTTGTACAAAGTCGTACATGATTGCAGTTGATCTTATAGTTATTTTCTTTTAATCTGATGTTCTTTCCCTAATGTGACAGGTCCTTCTAATGCAAGTTTCTTTATCATCCAAATCCTCAGTGTGGACCTCAGATATGTGTGAACCTCAATATAGGAACTGGATATGAAGTATCAAACTCTATTGCACACTCTATTCCACTCAGTTTGGAATAGAGTTGAGAAAACCAGATATGCTGCTTCCCAAGAAGATGAATGGCGTAGGCATTACCAATATAGAAAGCAGAATTGTCTTCACTGGCAAAATCATCAAGGTAGGCAATGCCTAGAGGCTGAATAGGAGTTTCCCCAATTCCACGAAGAAGGTTCCCCAGGAAAACATAAACCCACATGGAAGAGCTGGCATCAATTTCACATTCTTGAAAGGAAAGCAAACAAGAGAAGTGAAATTAGATCAGTATCAAAGTTAAATACTTATTTTGCATTTCTACAAGCTGTCCTAAAATTGGATTAGGATGTAAAAATGAAATTTTCAACAGACTTAATTTGATAGGAGTCTAAGCAAGACTGGAAAATATTTTCTCCTCAATATTTTAGGCAATATAAATCCCCCAGAGGTTTTGATAAAAGGACTCTTTTGTTTCTTGTTTCTGATGCCTTGTTTCTTATTTTCTCTTCTCTTTTTATTTTATATTTATACTGCGTACTTTGAATTCCTATGCTCCAATAACATTCACTATCCTGTCTGGGAAAAAACACAAAATTTTGAACAAAGGCATTTCTCGCCTTAATCTTTAAACTTTTCTATTTTTCAACAGAAATCCCTTGTAATTTTATTGCTGACCAAGTTTTATCTGAAATTTAAATTTTTATATGGGTGATACTTCAACTTTGGACAGCATTACAATCGTTTGTTAGTGAATAACCATTTTTAGGGATCAGGTTTAGGAAACAAAGTCACATAAAAATTTAAAACTCTATATACTTTAGTAGTATAACTATTCCAACAAAAAGAACCTTTTGGCAGTATTCTTAGACATTCAAAGCTAACTATTTTAAAATGCTTAGAAGTCATGTCTTGATATAATCATGTAAAGCTGGAGAATTACCCCCACATCACAAGTGAAATATATTTTGAAGAGTTTGATCACTTTAATAAAAGTGATAATGTTATCTATCTCTGACAATCACCACTTGTGAGTGCTCCCTTTCTGCCAGGCACTGGGCTAAGTGGTTTGCAGGCATTTTTAAATTATTTCCTCCTAATAATCATATGAGGTAGGAATTATTTATACTTATTAGTAGCCCTTAAGTAAAATTTGAAGGTAAAATATAGGTTATTTGGAACTGGGATGAATCCTTTTGGGTAGATGAATCAGACTGCGTAACAGACAAGACTATTGTGTAGTCATGTTCCTTCTAATTCTGCCTCTTCTAGAAATGTAGCCAAGTGACCATGCATTTTTCACTTATATTTTCTAGATTTCCATTTCACTCCCCAAAATATAACAGGAATTCCTTTTCCAAAAAATTGATTCTAATGTCAATTCTACCCCTGACATTTGTGTGATCCCAAGATCACACAAGGGTAGGGAAATCTTGTAGACAGGTGAAGATAGCTTAGATCTGTGTTTTCCAATAGGGTAACTACACAACACATGTGGCTACTGAATAGTAAATTAATTAAAGTTACATAAAAGTAAAAATCCAGTCCTCAGTCACACTAGCTATACTACAGAAGTCAACAGTCACATGTGCTAGTGGCTGCTACATTAGGCAGCATAGATATAGAACATTTCCACTGTTGCAGAGTTTTTTTGGACATCTCAGCTCTCCAGTGTAGTGGGAATGGGGGTTGTAGGTGGAGCATTTTTGACAAGAGTCCTATTATCACCCTACTATAATTTTTAGGATAAACTTTGTGTCCACTATATCTGACGTTTATACAGATCTATGACTTTAAGGGAGCAGGACCTCATTTAAAGCAAAGAAAAAGATTGTGGGTCTTATGCTGTATACCTGTCTAAAACCTGTCTCTACATTAAAAACATTTTTAAAGTTTATTTATTGAGAGAGAGAGAGAGAGAGAGAGAGAGAGAGAGAGAAAGGGGATGGAGAGGGAGGATCCCAAGCAGGCTCCATGCTATCACTGCAAAGCCTAACCTGGGGCTCAATCCCATGACCATGAGATCATGACCTGAACGGAGATCAAGAGTTGGATGCTTAACTGACTGAGGTACCCAGGCACCCCACATTAAAAAAAATTTTAATTCCCACCTCTAGATGCTATGTTTCTCTTCTTAACACTAAAGGTTTAAATATTTCGTGATTAGCTGTATTGCCATCTACATCCTATCTTTCCTGTCAAAAACAAAATATCTTCAATAACTGCACATTATGTGGAAGTGAAAGTCCAAACCCTCCTTTCACACTCTTCTCTTCTTCCAGGGGGCTTTTCTTCTTCTTTTCGTACAGCAGGATGGGGTACACTTGTTACATGTTCACATCTTCCCTACCTCCCTGCCTCATATTTCTATTAATCCTCTGGCCCTTCCCTTCATCCAGACCTCTGGAGTTCATTGCTCAGGAAAAAACACATCTCAAAAGAAAGCACTGATGACGATTTTGGGGAAAGAAAAGGTTTTATGGTACAGATAAAAGATTTGCATGACTAGCAGGTATAGAAAAGAGGAGCTTCCACACTGCCTATACAGCAATCTGTAGGCTAGGAGCAGGGAGTGGGGTGGGAGTGGTGAGGAGGAAGCGTCGAGCATGTCAATGCTCAAGGGCAGTGGAGAGAGGGCATTTGAGCTCATCTCGGAGACATAGCAAACACCTGAGGGGAGATTTGTGGATTCCCTAGCAAGAAGAACCTGGGCCACCATGGTAGAGCCAGGGAGGTAGCAAAACCCAAAAGACAAGATGGCTACATATGTAGAACAGTGTGGCTAAGCGTCCTGCTTTTGGCTCCTTAAAAGCTTTCTAAGAGATGATTTCCATGTTCCCAAGGGTGCTCACACAAAGCATTGCTATGCAATGTGCATCAGCCATATGGAATTCTAGACATCCTGACAAAATTCCTTGCATCCTGTGTTGTGTGGAAAACAATTATTCCCAAGTTTCCAAGATTGTCACATCTGCATCAGGAAGAGCTTCTGTGCTAAAAAAGGACATAAAGGTAGACATGGGATGGCCCTAAAGTGACATGTATGACCAAATATTGTGGCCAGAGGGATTTTACATACCTAAGTTGACAAGGGACCAATAACACCAAGAGGCCCCTCCCACAACTTCCCCCTTTGCTATTATGTAAGCTCCCTAGAATATAAGCAACCCCTGGGGAAAAAGGTAAGGTTAGGGACAAATTGAATGAGATTCAATTTTTCCCATTCTGGGGGCGCCTGGGTGGCTTGGTCGGTTAAGCGTCCGACTTCGGCTCAGGTCATGATCTCACGGTCCGTGAGTTCGAGCCCCGCGTCGGGCTCTGTGCTGACTGCTCAGAGCCTGGAGCCTGTTTCGGATTCTGTGTCTCCCTCTCTCTCTGCCCCTCCCCTGTTCACGCTCTGTCTCTCTCTATCTCAAAAATAAATAAAAACGTTAAAAAAAATTTAAATTTTTCCATTCTGATGGAAAGGGGCTGAACACAGAAGTTAAATTGAGATCTGGGGAAGAATATATTTCTTTCATATCTGAACACTGGACTGAGATTAATATGTGCTAAACTAGTTTTATCCTAATTCATGGCCCACCTTATTTGGAACCATGGGAAGCTTTTCCCAGTCGCCAGCAATTAATGCTCTTTCCATATTTTCTTCAGATCTCATCATATACTGCTTTATATTCTAGGAATTTTTATGGCACTATAGTATCTCAATTTAAGTAGTAAAGCTTTTAAGAGAAAAACATCACATAAATTTTTTGTCCATACTAAAGCAATATAAAGTCTTTATAAAAAGCTATCTTAGTCAAGTAAACAAAATCATCTTACCATCACTTCTTTTGGATTGTGATTTTTCCATAATTGAGATAGGTAGTTGATTGTCTGACTCCAGGAGACATGGAGAGATGCTCAGAGTGGAATTAGAGAAAGAATACTTTTCATATCTGTACCTGTAAAAAAGAATGTTTTCTTCACTATAGACTCATTTAACATCATACTAAAAATATTAAATGTACACTACATGACTTATTATGGAACCTGTTTGAGTTTGCAACTACCCTTGAGTCTGAATCACTAAACCAAACCAGCATTTAACAGCAGATGTCCTGAAGAGATAACCAGAAAGTCTCATTTACAGGTATTACACCATATCTCAACCAGTTAGTGTAGTAAAAGAAAATAAAAGAATTATTCATAAGGGTTCATTTTAATGTAAAAATAATGACTATAAATCACCTATTCCCCTGGTGAAAAAATATCCAATGTTTGATAAAATCATGACTATCTCCAAGTCAGAGGAAAAGCAATAATTTAAAAACTATGGTATTGCATGCTATATTTAGAGTTGTAAATTTAGTAGAACAACTGCATTGCTGATTCTAGAGAATCGATGATGATGTGTGGGTTTTTTTTTTAACTTTTTAAATTCCAGGGGTGCCTGGGTGGTTCAGTCGGTTGAGCATCCAACTTTGGCTCAGGTCATGATCTCGTGGTTCATGAGTTCAAGCCCTGCGTCGGGCTCTGTGCTCACAGCTCAGACCCTGGAGCGTGCTTCAGATTCTGTGTCCCCCTCTCTATCTTCCCCACCCCTGCTTGTGCTCTCTCTTTCAAAAATGAATAAACAGGGGCGCCTGGGTGGCGCAGTCGGTTAAGCCTCCGACTTCAGCCAGGTCACGATCTCGCGGTCCGTGAGTTCGAGCCCCGCGTCAGGCTCTGGGCCAATGGGTCGGAGCCTGGAGCCTGTTTCCGATTCTGTGTCTCCCTCTCTCTCTGCCCCTCCCCCGTTCATGCTCTGTCTCTCTCTGTCTCAAAAAAAAAAAAAAAAAAAAAAAAAAGTTGAAAAAAAAATTTAAAAAATGAATAAACATAAAAAAATTTAAAAAAGCTTTTAAAATTCAAGTTAGTTAACATCTAGTGTAATATTAGTTACAGGTATACAATATAGTGACTCAACACTTCCATACAATACCTGATGCTTATCATGACAAGTGCACTCCTTAATCCCAATCACCTATTTAACTCATTCCCCTACCCACCTCCTTTCTGGTATCTATCAGTTTGTTCTTAATAGTTAAGAGTCTGTTTCTTGGCCTCTCTCTCTCTCTCCTCTTTTGCTCATCTGTTTTGCTTTTTAAATTCCATGTGAATGAAAGCATGTGGTATTTCTTTCTCTGAGTTATTTCACTTAGGATAATACTCTCTAGCTCCATCCATGTCATTGTAAATGGCAAGATTTCATTCTTTTTTTTATGACTGAAAAATATTCCACCAAAAATATATGTCATATATATTATATAATATTATATAATAATAACATATGGCACTTATTCCTTATCCATCTGTCAACAGACACTTGGGCTGTTTCCTTAATTTGGCTATTATGGATAATGTTGTTATGAACATCAGGGTGCATGTATCCTTTTACATAAGTATTTTTGTATTCTTTGGGTAAATACCTAGTGGTGCAACTGCTGGATCATAAGGTAGTTCTCTTTTTAACTTTTTGAGGAAACTTCATACAGTTTTCCACAGTGGCTGCACTACTTTGCACTGCCACCAACAGTGCAAGAGGGTTCCCCTTTCTTCACATCCTTGCCAACACCTGTTGTTTCTTGGGTTGTTGATTTTAGCCATTGTGACAGGTGTGAGGTGATATCTCACTGTAGTTTTGATTTGCATTTCCCTGATAATAAGTGGTATTAAGCATCTTTTCATAAGACTATTGGTCATCCGGATGTCTTCTTTGGGAAAATGTCTCTTCATGTCTTTTTTATTGGATTTTTAAATTTTTAATTGGATTATTCATTTTGGAGTGTTGAGTTTTATAGGTTCTTTAGAGATTTTAGGTACTAACCCTTTATCAGATATGCCATTTGCAAATATCTTTTTCCATCCTATAGGCTGCCTTTTAATTTTGTTGATTGGTTCCTTCACTGTGCAGAAGCTTTTTATTTTGCTGAAATATCAATAGTTTATTTTTGCTTTTGTTTCCCTTGCTTCAAGAGACATATCTAGAAACAAGTTGGTACTTTTTAAAAAATGTCTATTTATTTTTGAGAGAGAGAGAGAGAGCAGGGGAGGGGCATAGAGAGAAGGAGTCACAGAATCTGAAGCAGGCTACAGGCTTTGAGCTGTCAGCGCAGACCCCGATTCAGGGCTTGAACTCAGGAGAGGTGAGACAATGACCTGAGCCAAAGTCGGATGCTTACCCGACTGAGCCACCCAGGTGTCCCAGAACTTGGTACTTCTGATACCAAATTGTTTACTGCTTGGGTTCTCCTCTAGGATTTTTCTGGTTTAAGGTCTCACATTTAGGTTTTTAATCCATTTTGACTTTTGGGTATGGTGTGAGAAAGTGGTCTGGTTTCTTTCTTTTGCATATTGCTGTACAGTTTTCCCAACACCATTTATTGAAGAGACTTTTTTTCCCATTGGATATTCTTTCCTTCTTTGTCAAAGATTGGTTGACCATATAGTTGTGGGTTCATTTATGGGTTTTCTATTCTGCTTCATTGACCTATGTGTCTGTTTTTGTGCTAGTTCCATACTGTCATAATTGCTACAGCTTTGTAATATAACATGAAGCCCAGAACTGTGATTCCTCCAGCTTTGCTTTGCTTTTTCAAGATGGTTTTCAATATTTGGAGTCTTTTGTGGTTCCACACAAATTTTAGGATTCTTTGTTCTAGATCTGTGAAAACTGCTGTTGGTATTTTGATAAAGATTGCATTAAATCTGCAGATTGTTTTGGGTAATATAGACATTCCAATCGATGAGCATGGAATGTCTATTTCTTTGTGTCATCTTCAATTTCTTTCCTGAGTTTTATAGTTTTTAGAGTACAGATCTCTTTGTTTAGGTTTATTCCTAGGTATCTTATTGGGTTTGATGTAGTTGTAAATGGGACTGATTCCTTAATTTCTCTTTCCGTTGCTTCTTCATTGGTGTATAGAAATGCAAAATATTTCTGTACATTGATTTTGTCTCCTGTGACTTTGGTGAATTTATCAGTTCTCACAGGTTTTTTTTTTTTTTTTTTTTTTTTTGGTGGAGTCTTTCAGATTTTCTATATAGAGTATCATGTCACCAGCAGATAGTGAAAATTTGACTTCTTCCCTGCTGATTTGGATACCTTTTCTTTTTGTTGTCTGATTGCTGTGGCTAGGAGTTCCAGTATCATATTGAATAAAACTGGTGACAGAGGACATTCCTGTTTTGTTCCTGACCATAGAGGAAAAGCTCTCAGTTTTTTTCCCATTGAGGATATTAGCTGTAGGTTTTTCACATATGGCCTTTATTATGTTGAGGTTTGTTCCCTCCAAATCTACTTTGTTGAAAAAAAATTTTTATGAATAGATTTGTACTTTTTCAAATGCTTTTTTTGCATCTATTGTAAAAATCATATGGCTCTTATCCTTCCTTTTATTAATGTGGTATATCACATTTATTGATTTATGAATATTGATTTATGAATATTGAACCACCTTTGACCCTACTTCATCGTGGTGAATGATTTTTTTAATGTATTGTTGGATTTGGTTTGCTAGTATTTTCTTGAGAACTTTTGTATCTATGTACATGAGGTATTGGCCTATAGTTCTCTTTATTAGTGGAGTCTTTATCTGGTTTTGGTATCAGGGTAATGTTGGTCTCATAGAGTGAATTTGGAAGTTTCCCTTCCTTTTCTGTTTTTTGGAATAGTTTGAGAAGAATAGATATTAGCTCTTCTTTAAATGTTTGGTAGAACTCCCCTGTGAAGGCATCTGGACTTTTGTTTTGGGAGAGGTTTTTGATTACTGATTCAATATCTTTGCTGATTATAGGTCTATTCAAGTTTTCTATTTCTTCCGGTTTCAGTTTTGGTAGTTTATATGTTTCTAGGAATTTATCCATTTCTTCTAGGTTGTCCAATTTGTTGGCATATAGTTTTTATAATATTCTCTTATAATTGTTTATATTTCTATGGTGTTATTTGTTATTTATCCTCTCGCATTTGTGATTATTTATTTGGGATCTTTCTCTTTTCTTTTTGATAAGTCTGGCTAAAGGTTTATCAATTTTATTAATATTTTCAAAGAAACAGTTCCTGTTTTAATTGATCTGGTTCTATTGTTTGTTGTTTTGTTTTTTGTTTTTTGTTTTTTTTGCTTTTTTTTTTTCTTTAGTTTCTGTATCATTTATTTCTGCTCTAATATTTATTTCCCTCCTTCTGATGGCTTTAGATTTCATTTGTTGTTCTTTTTTCTAGCTTTAGGTATAAGGTTAGGTTGTCAAGATTTTTCTTGCTTCTTGAAGTAGGTCTGTATCACTATATACTTCCCTCTTAGAATAGCTTTTGCTGTGGGGTGCCTGGGTGGCTTAGTCGGTTAAGCATCTGACTTTGGCTCATGGCATGATTTCACATGTCATGATCTCACAGTTCATGAGTTTGAGTCCAGCTTCGGGTTCTGTGCAGACAGCTCAGAGCCTAGAGCCTGCTTCAGATTCTGTGTCTCCCTCACTCTCTGCTCCTTCCCCACTTGCACTCTGTTTCTCTCTCAAATATAAACAAACATTAAAAAATTAAAAAAAAATGTTTTGCTGCATCCAAACGTTTTGGACCGTCATGTTTTCATTTTCATTTTTTTCCATGTATTTTTATTTCTTTTTTAGTTTCCTGGTTGACTCATTCATTGTTTACTAGCATGCCATTTAACCTTCATCTATTTGTGGTCTTTTCAAATTTTCTCTAGTGGTTGGCTTTTACTTTCATAGTGTTATGGTCAGAAAAGGTGCATGGTATGATTTTAATCCTTTGTACTTGTTGAGATCTGACTTGTGACCTAATATGAGATCTATTCTGGAGAATGTACCAAGTGCACTTGAAAATAATGTCTATTCTGCTCTTTTAGGATGAGATGTTCTGAATATATCTAAGTCCATCTGGTTCAGCGTGTCATTCAAAGCCATTTTTTCCTTGTTGATTTTCTGCTTAGATGATCTGCCCATTGATGTAAGTGGGGTGTTAAAGTTCCTTACTCTTATTGTATTATTATCAATTAGTTCCTTTATTTTTGTTATTATTTATTTTATATATTTGGGTGCTCCAATGTTGGTTGCATAAATACTTAACAATTGTTAGATCTTGTTGGATTGTCACCTTTATTATGAGACAGTGCCCTTCTTTGTGTCTTGTTACAGTCTTTGTTTTAAAGTCCAGTTTGTCGGATATAAGTATTGCTACTCTGGCTTTTGACTTGTATGTCAAATCCATTTGCATGTTAAATGTTTCTCCATCCCCTCACTTTCAATCTGCAGGTGTCTTTAGGTCTAAAATGAGTCTCTTGTAGGCAGCACACAGATAGGTCTTGTGTTTTTTTTTGTTTTTTTTTTTTTTAACATACATTCTGACACCCTATGTCTTTTATTGGTTAGTCCATTTATATTCAGAGTAATTATTGATAGATATGTATTTACTGCCATTTTATTATTTGTTTTGTCATTGTTTCTGCAGATTTTTCTGATCTTGTCTTTGTCACATTTGGTCTCTCCTTTGCATTCAAGGAGTACCCTTTAATATTTCTTGCAGGGCTGGTTTAGTGGTCACAAACTCCTTTAGTTTTCGTTTGTGTGGGAAACTCTTTATCTCTCCTTCTATTCTGAATGATAACCTTGCTGAACAGAGTATTCTTTTTTGCAGTCTTCCCCATTCCAGCACTTTGAATATATCATGCTGCTCCCTTCTAGCTTGCCAAGTTTCTGTTGAGAAATTTGCAACTAGCCTTACAGGGTCTTCCTGTATAAGTTAAGGACTTATTTTGACTTTCTGCTTTTAGTTTCTTTATCACTATATTTTGCAAATTTAATTACAATATGTCTGATTGTTGGCCTGCTTTTGTTGATTTTGTTGGGAGTTCTCTGTGCCTCCTGGATCTGGATGTCTGTTTCTTTCCCTAGATTTCAGCTATTATTTTCCTCAAATTTTCTGCACCCTTTTCTCTCTCTTCTTCTAGGACTCCTACAATATGAATGTTTTTACATTTGATAGAGATACTGAGTTTTCTATATCTATTCTCGTGTTCCATAATTCTTTCTCTCTTTTGTTTAGTCTCATTATTTTCCATTATTTTGCTTTCTAGGTCACTAATTCATTCCTCGGCTTCTTCCAGAATGCTGATTATTTCATCAAGCCTGTTTCCAATCTTGTTTATCGCACTCTTCATTTTTGATTCTTTTTCAACTCTGTTATCTCTGTAGTAAGGGTCTCACTGATTTCTTCTACTGTCATTCTCTATCAGGTGTGTTACTTAAAACTGTTTCACCTAGATCTCTGGCTATGGCCTTATCTTGTGCTCTCATTTGGGATAAATTCCTCCATCTTTGCATTTTGCCTAAGTCTCTGCCTTCTTCTCTGTGTTAGAAAAGCCAACTATGTCTCCTATGCCTGAAAGTAATGACTTTATGAAGAGGTCATGAAGTGTCCAGGGCCTGGTGCTTCAGGGGGTGTCTCAGGTATGTGCTGCATGCGCTTTGCTGTTTTGTTTTAGCTGATCTATCCTTCAGGCCGGTTGTCCTCAGAGGCTTTTGTTGTCTGCTGCGGGCAGTGTTTGCTCCCTGGCCTGAATGTGGTGAGTTTTAATTAGATGTGCTTGGTTTGGTCATGAAATGAGACATGATACCACTTCCACCAGAGCCAAGGCCCTGGAGAACTCTGGTTGGGAGACATGGTATGGGCAGAGGTTTATGTTCATCTTCAGAGGATGGAGCCTGCTGCACTGGAACTGATGGAAGCTTGACAGAGAAGAGCAGTCCTGCCAGAGCACAGGGGTGTGGGGCTTGGTATAAGCAAGTTAGGAAGTTAGTGTTGGTGCTGTGCTGCTTCCAGCAGATGGCTCTGTGCTTATGCTGAGGAACAGTGGGGAAGGGGAATGGTACCAGCTCCTTTGTTCCAAGAGGCATCTCTGTGAATGCGGTCTCGTTGGAATATGCTTCAAGATGACCAAGAAGAGCAAATAATCTCACCCCTGTGTGCTTCAGGTACTCTTCAGATTGCTGTCTCCATGCTGTATGCCCCTGGCTTGTTTGTCTGCCTTATCTCTAGGACCAGCACAGTGCCCTCTGGGCTCTATCCACCAGGTCTGCTGACCTTTAAACTCTAAACTTTATGCCCCGCTGGTTGCAAGAACACATGAAATTCAACCTCTCTTGTTTTCCAAGTCAGTAACTTTAGAGAAACTTTCTCCTTGTGCATTCCCCTGTGTGCTCTTCTCTCTCGTGCCCTTCTCTGTGACCACAGCACCCTCCCTTCTGCAGCACCTGTGACCTATTTCTCCCCTATACCAAATCTGCATTTCCTACCTTCTTCGATGTGGCCTCTTCTCTCCCGTTAGCTGTGGAGTTTGTTCTGTCAGTCTTCAAGTTGGTTTCTGGGGTATTTAGGAGGATTTGATAGTAGCTGTGTTCATGGGATGAGGTGAGCCTAGGGTCTGCCTATTTTGCTGCCATATTCCTCTCCCCTGATATAAGGGGATTTTGAACTGTTTATCTGGATGGTATCACTTTTCTCTAGAGTTTATTGTTAGGGCTCAAAGTTATTTCTAATGCCATTCTTTCCTCTGATGTATGGTTACAATGGCAGCTGGATTGAAGAGCCAAGGCTGAATGGAAACACTGTGATAATTCTATCTTCAGTTCCCCAGCCATGCTCCCTCTCAAATTATCCTTCATGAGACAATTTCTCTGTCCACTGCACTCTCCAAAAAGAGGTACCTGATAAAAGGACATCACAACATTATCTTTTTCTCAACATCATCATGGTTCTCTTTTTGTTCAGGTACCATATGACTAAAGACTAGGAATCAGAGTAATGTATTTATAATATTAGTAATAACAACCTACTCAGCCATGTAAGTAAAACATGTATTGAGGTATTAAAATATATAGACTGATAGATGGGTCACCTTATATCAGTTTTGCATAATCTATACCTCGCTAGGTCCATGAACCTTACAGAAAAAGTAACAACATTTTTGTATGTATGTTAGTATTTAAGGAAAGAAGTTCAGAGTTGTTACTTTTATCATATGGTTCTCTGGGCAAAATAGTTTAAAAACCACTTAATGAGGATAACTATTTGTCGATTCTCAGCTACCCAAGAGAACATTCAGCATTAAAATAATGATAAATATAATTTTCTTTCTTTAATAATTGCAGAGGTACCATGGGCTGTTATAGTGCCTTAGAGCTCTTAAAATTAATGTCAATCATGATTATGTAGAATTTTTAAAATTTTAAATTAGAGAGAGAGGGAAGATGGTGGCATAGGAGGACGCTGGGCTCACCGCGCGTCCTGCTGATCACTTAGATTCCACCTACACCTGCCTAAATAACCCAGAAAACCGCCAGAGGATTAGCAGAACAGAGCCTCCGGAGCCAAGCGCAGATGAGAGGCCCACGGAAGAGGGTAGAAGGGGCGGCCAGGCAGTGCGCGCTCCACGGACTGGTGGGAGGGAGACGGGGCGGAGGGGCGGCTCGCTGGCCAAGCAGAGCCCCCGAGTCGGGCTGGCAAAAGCGGAGGGGCGGGACAGACTGTGTTCCGACAGCAAGCGCGACTTAGCGTCTGGGAGGTCATAAGTTAACAGCTCTGCTCCGAAAGCGGGAAGGCTGGAGGACAAAGGGAGGGAGAGCTGCTGAGCCCCCGGACGGCAGAGCTCAGTTTGGTGGGGAACAAAGGCGCTCCCCAGCGCCATCTCCCCCGCCCATCCCCCAGCCAAAATCCCAAAGGGAACCAGTTCCTGCCAGGGAATTTGCTCGCTCCGCGCAAACACCCAACTCTGTGCTTCTGCGGAGCCAAACCTCATGCAGCGGATCTGACTCCCTCCCGCTGCCACAGGGCCCCTCCTGAAGTGGATCACCTAAGGAGAAGCGAGCTAAGCCTGCCCCTCCTGCCCCCGTGCACCTTGCCTACCCACCCCAGCTAATACGCCAGATCCCCAGCACCACAAGCCTGGCAGTGTGCAAGTAGCCCAGACGGGCCACGCCACGCCACAGTGAATCCCGCCCCTAGGAGAGGGGAAGAGAAGGCACACACCAGTCTGACTGTGGCCCCAGCAGTGGGCTGGGGACAGACATCAGGTCGGACTGCGGCCCCGCCCACCAACTCCAGTTATACACCACAGCACAGGAGAAGTGCCCTGCAGGACCTCACCACTCCAGGGACTATCCAAAATGACCAAACGGAAGAATTCCCCTCAGAAGAATCTCCAGGAAATAACAACAGCTAATGAACTGATCAAAAAGGATTTAAATAATATAACAGAAAGTGAATTTAGAATAATAGTCATAAAATTAATCGCTGGGCTTGAAAACAGTATACAGGACAGCAGAGAATCTCTTGCCACAGAGATCAAGGGACTAAGGAACAGTCACGAGGAGATGAAAAGTGCTTTAAACAAAATGCAAAACAAAATGGAAACGACGACAGCTCGGATTGAAGAGGCAGAGGAGAGAATAGGTGAACTAGAAGATAAAGTTATGGAAAAGAAGAAGCTGAGAGAAAGAGAGATAAAAAAAATCCAGGAGTATGAGGGGAAAATTAGAGAACTAAGTGATACACGAAAAAGAAATAATATACACATAATTGGTATCCCAGAGGAGGAAGAGAGAGGGAAAGGTGCTGAAGGGGTACTTGAAGAAATTATAGCTGAGAACTTCCCTGAACTGGGGAAGGAAAAAGGCACTGAAATCCAAGAGGCACAGAGAACTCCCTTCAGACGTAACTTGAATCGATCTTCTGCACGACATATCATAGTGAAACTGGCAAAATACAAGGATAAAGAGAAAATTCTGAAAGCAGCAAGGGATAAACGTGCCCTCACATATAAAGGGAGACCTATAAGACTCGTGACTGATCTCTCTTTTGAAACTTGGCAGGCCAGAAAGGATTGGCACGAGATCTTCAGTGTGCTAAACAGAAAAAATATGCAGCCGAGAATCCTTTATCCAGCAAGTCTGTCATTTAGAATAGAAGGAGAGATAAAGGTCTTCCCAAACAAACAAAAACTGAAGGAATTTGTCACCACGAAACCAGCCCTACAAGAGATCCTAAGGGGGATCCTGTGAGACAAAGTACCAGAAACATCACTACAAGCATAAAACATACAGACATCACAATGACTCTAAACCTGTATATTTCTATAATAACACTGAATGTAAATGGATTAAATGCGCCAACCAAAAGACATAGGGTATCAGAATGGATAAAAAACAAGACCCATCTATTTGCTGTCTACAAGAGACTCATTTTAGACCTGAGGACACCTTTAGATTGAGAGTGAGGGGATGGAGAACTATTTATCATGCTACTGGAAGCCAAAAGAAAGCTGGAGTAGCCATACTTATATCAGACAAACTAGACTTTAAGTTAAAGGCTGTAACAAGAGATGAACAAGGGCATTATATAATAATTACAGGGTCTATCCATCAGGAAGAGCTAACAATTATAAATGTCTATGTGCCGAATACCGGAGCCCCCAAATATATAAAACAATTACTCATAAACATAAGCGATCTTACTGATAAGAATGTGGTAATTGCAGGGGACTTTAACACCCCACTTACAGAAATGGATAGATCATCTAGACACACGGTCAATAAAGAAACAAGGGCCCTGAATGATACATTGGATCAGATGGACTTGACAGATATATTTAGAACTCTGCATCCCAAAGCAACAGAATATACTTTCTTCTCGAGTGCACATGGAACATTCTCCAAGATGGATCATATACTGGGTCACAAAACAGCCCTTCATAAGTTTACAAGAATTGACATTATACCATGCATACTTTCAGACCACAATGCTATGAAGCTTGAAATCAACCACAGGAAAAAGTCTGGAAAACCTCCAAAAGCATGGAGGTTAAAGAACACCCTACTAACGAATGAGTGGGTCAACCAGGCAATTAGAGAAGAAATTAAAAAATATATGGAAACAAACGAAAATGAAAATACAACAATCCAAACGCTTTGGGACACAGCGAAGGCAGTCCTGAGAGGAAAATACATTGCAATCCAGGCCTATCTCAAGAAACAAGAAAAATCCCAAATACAAAATCTAATAGCACACCTAAAGGAAATAGAAGCAGAACAGCAAAGGCAGCCTAAACCCAGCAGAAGTAGAGAAATAATAAAGATCAGAGCAGAAATAAACAATATAGAATCTAAAAAAAACTGTAGAGCAGATCAACGAAACCAAGAGTTGGTTTTTTGAAAAAATAAACAAAATTGACAAACCTCTAGCCAGGCTTCTCAAAAAGAAAAGGGAGATGACCCAAACAGATAAAATCATGAATGAAAATGGAATTATTACAACCAATCCCTCAGAGATACAAGCAATTATCAGGGAATACTATGAAAAATTATATGCCAACAAATTGGACAACCTGGAAGAAATGGACAAATTCCTAAACACCCACACCTTCCAAAACTCAATCAGGAGGAAATAGAAAGCTTGAACAGACCCATAACCAGTGAAGAAATTGAATTGGTTATCAAAAATCTCCCAACAAATAAGAGTCCAGGACCAGATGGCTTCCCAGGGGAGTTCTACCAGACGTTTAAAGCAGAGATAATACTTATACTTCTCCAGCTATTCCAAGAAATAGAAAGGGAAGGAAAACTTCCAGACTCATTCTATGAAGCCAGTATTACTTTGATTCCTAAACCAGACAGAGACCCAGTAAAAAAAGAGAACTACAGGCCAATATCCCTGATGAATATGGATGCAAAAATTCTCAATAAGATACTAGCAAATCGAATTCAACGGCATATAAAAAGAATTATTCACCATGATCAAGTGGGATTCATTCCTGGGATGCAGGGCTGGTTCAACATTCGCAAATCGATCAACGTGATACATCACATTAACAAAAAAAAAAGAGAAGAACCATATGATCCTGTCAATCGATGCAGAAAAGGCCTTTGACAAAATCCAGCACCCTTTCTTAATAAAAACCCTTGAGAAAGTCGGGATAGAAGGAACATACTTAAACATCATAAAAGCCATTTATGAAAAGCCCACAGCTAACATCATCCTCAATGGGGAAAAACTGAGAGCTTTTTCCCTGAGATCAGGAACACGACAGGGATGCCCACTCTCACTGCTGTTGTTTAACATAGTGCTGGAAGTTCTAGCATCAGCAATCAGACAACAAAAGGAAATCAAAGGCAACAAAATTGGCAAAGATGAAGTCAAGCTTTCGCTTTTTGCAGATGACATGATATTATACATGGAAAATCCGACAGACTCCACCAAAAGTCTGCTAGAACTGATACATGAATTCAGCAAAGTTGCAGGATACAAAATCAATGTACAGAAATCAGTTGCATTCTTATACACTAACAATGAAGCAACAGAAAGACAAATAAAGAAACTGATCCCATTCACAATTAAACCAAGAAGCATAAAATACCTAGGAATAAATCTAACCAAAGATGTACAAGATCTGTATGCTGAAAACTTTAGAAAGCTTATGCAGGTAATTGAAGAAGATTTAAAGAAATGGAAAGACATTCCCTGCTCATGGATTGGAAGAATAAATATTGTCAAAATGTCAATACTACCCAAAGCTATCTACACATTCAATGCAATCCCAATCGAAATTGCACCAGCATTCTTCTTGAAACTAGAACAAGCAATCCTAAAATTCATATGGAACCACAAAAGGCCCCGAATAGCCAAAGTAATTTTGAAGGAGAAGACCAAAGCAGGAGGCATCACAATCCCAGACTTTAGCCTCTACTACAAAGCTGTCATCATCAAGACAGCATGGTATTGGCACAAAAACAGACACATAGACCAATGGAATAGAATAGAAACCCCAGAACTAGACCCACAAACGTATGGCCAACTCATCTTTGACAAAGCAGGAAAGAACATCCAATGGAAAAAAGACAGTCTCTTTAACAAATGGTGCTGGGAGAAATGGACAGCAACATGCAGAAGGTTGAAACTAGACCACTTTCTCACACCATTCACAAAAATAAACTCAAAATGGATAAAGGACCTGAATGTGAGACAGGAAACCATCAAAAGCTTAGAGGAGAAAGCAGGAAAAGACCTCTCTGACCTCAGCCATAGCAATCTCTTACTCGACACATTCCCAAAGGCAAGGGAATTAAAAGCAAAAGTGAATTACTGGGACCTTATGAAGATAAAAAGCTTCTGCACAGCAAAGGAAACAACCAACAAAACTGAAAGGCAACCAATGGAATGGGAAAAGATATTTGCAAATGACATATTGGACAAAGGGCTAGTATCCAAAATCTATAAAGAGCTCACCAAACTCCACACCCAAAAAACAAATAACCCAGTGAAGAAATGGGCAGAACACATGAATAGACACTTCTCTAAAGAAGACATCCGGATGGCCAACAGGCACATGAAAAGATGTTCAACGTCGCTCCTTATCAGGGAAATACAAATCAAAACCACACTCAGATTTTACCTCACGCCAGTCGGAGTGGCCAAAATGAACAAATCAGGAGACTATAGATGCTGGCGAGGATGTGGAGAAACGGGAACCCTCTTGCACTGTTGGTGGGAATGCAAATTGGTGCAGCCGCTCTGGAAAGCAGTGTAGAGGTTCCTCAGAAAATTAAAAATAGACCTACCCTATGACCCAGCAATAGCACTGCTAGGAATTTATCCAAGGGATACAGGAGTACTGATGCATAGGGGCACTTGTACCCCAATGTTTATAGCAGCACTCTCAACAATAGCCAAATTATGGAAAGAGCCTAAATGTCCATCAACTGATGGATGGATAAAGAAATTGTGGTTTATATACACAATGGAATACTACGTGGCAATGAGAAAGAATGAAATATGGCCATTTGTAGCAACGTGGATGGAACTGGAGAGTGTGATGCTAAGTGAAATAAGCCATACAGAGAAAGACAGATACCATATGGTTTCACTCTTATGTGGATCCTGAGAAACTTAACAGAAACACATGGGGGAGGGGAAGGAAAAAAAAAAAAAAGAGGTTAGAGTGGGAGAGAGCCAAAGCATAAGAGACTTAAAAACTGAGAACAAACTGAGGGTTGATGGGGGGTGGGAGGGAGGGGAGGGTGGGTGATGGGTACTGAGGAGGGCACCTTTTGGGATGAGCACTGGGTGTTGTATGGAAACCAATTTGACAATAAATTTCATATATTAAAAAAAATAAAAAAAATTTAAATTATTTGAGCTTTCCTAATTCATTCTATCAAAATGAAACTGTTTAGCATAACAATTATTTAGATTTTGAATAAATGTAATTTATGCAAGTGTCTCCTTTGCCACTAATTACTAGATATGACACTCTAGAAAAATCAATTAACCTTTTCCAATTTCAATATTTTTGGTGGTAAAGTAGGGGTATCCATGTAGTCTGTACAATTTAGGTTCTGTTGGATAAGGAGGCAGAGAAGTAATTTCACAGGTGACCAGTGGTTTAAATGCTTTTAAACCACGGATTTTAGTTCCTGACCTGGATTCAGACTCTGAAACAATCTTGATTCAGAGACATGAAGTTCTACAGTAGCCATCTAAATAGTCTTCCTACTCCCACATTTCCCTCACCAGAGTTATTTTTCCAAGCAGCAGTCTGCATGGCCCTTAAAAAATGTAAGTGAGATCATGCCATTCTGCTCAAAGCTCTCCACCAGCTTCCCATCTCATACCAAGAAGAAGCTGAAGTTGCAATTGTGTGCAACCTTACTATTCAAGGTGAAGTCTGCAGACCAACAGCATCAGCTGAATCTCAAACCCTATCGAAGAACTACTAAATCAGAATCTTTATTCTACCAAGAGCTTCAGGTGACACAAATGTCCACCAAAGTTTGAGAAACAACCCTGACAGCCTCTGCTATTCCCCCTTACATTTTCCCCTTGCTTGTCCTACTTCAGACACACAGGCCTCCCTGCTGTTTACCCACATGCCAGATTCCCTCCTGCTGCAGGAACTTTATATTCATTATTCAATCAGCACAGAATCTTTCTTCCCCAGGTGTCTGCATGGGTGTCTTCTTCATCTCTCAGTCTTTCCCAAGGGTCATCATATGGGTGAGCCATCCCCTCATAACCCTACTTTAAACTGCAACCCTTCCTCCCCACAACATACTCCTTATGTGTCTTCAGCAGGTTATTTTCCTATATAGCACTTAACATTATCTGGAATACTGTATCATTATTTATTTCTTTATTATCTGTCTCCTCCTCATAAGATCCAAGAGAACAGAGATTTTTTTGTCTCTACTCTATCTGCATTACCTAGAAAAACCACCAATATATATTTTTTAAATTCATGATTCAGGTGAGCTCACACACATAAAGCTAAACACAGTCTGTTCATGGTAGCCCCTCAATAATTGATATCCATTATCAGTGTTATGTTTTGCTGGAAATCAAAAGTACTCTGCTAGGCAGAAGAGTATAGTGGTCTCTTGGAGATCAAAAATGACATTTGGACAATTGTCCAAATAATACTGTGAAAAGTTAAAAAGAAGTTATTATAATAAGCCTTAGTAAATAGTAAACTTCATGGGTAAAAATTGTGCACATATATTTTTGTTTAATTTCATTTTGTTTTTTTCTCACTGAAGTAGCCCCATTACATGGCACAGTACCAGGCCAATGCAGACACTAAATAATAAATAAACAAATATAACTTCAAACATACAAAAAAGTAGTGCCTAATAATTTGTCTTTGACCCTTTGGCAACCTTTGATAACCCTAGCCTGGCTGCCTGGCTGGTCTTTTTCTGATTTTCTTTTACTAGAAAAAAGAAAAATCTTTTACTAGAAAATTTTACTTCTTTAACTGGAAAACTTCAAATACTAGTAAAGTCAACATTCACTTGGCATCTAAAATTTTCAATTATGTAAGAACCTAGACAGTCATGTGTGAACTCCCTCTTTTGCTTGACTGCTAAACGATTGTACTCAAATTACTAAGATCCCTGTGGAAATGCTTTGTTGCTTTTTACCACTTTTGTGATCTTGAGGTTTTGGCTTTTGATTAAGTGGAAACAGAATGTTTTATATTTGTCACTAACTTGAAGTGACAAAATTATTAATCTGAAGACAACCCATTACTTGCCTCTGGTTAAAACCAGGTGGCTTAATGATCTAAGAAGGTCTCATAACAATGCATAACAATAATGACACAGTTACTAGATATATGAGGAAACTTAGCAAGCATTTTACCTGTGTCATCTCATTTAATATTTGCAATATTATAAGCTAGTTATTATTTTTAATACTTATAATACCTATTTTTAATATGCATAAACTGAGGCCTGGAAAGCTTAAGTAACATGTCCAAGGTCATATAGAAAAGACCCACTGCAGAATGAGTTATGTCAAGAGTCATAGATTTATTTATCCTCTGGAACTACTTTCTAATTTTATGTTTTTAAGTAATGGAATTCTTCCCCCCACCCCCACCACCTGGCAAACTGTTGCATGGGGGTTCAGTGACTAGAACAGATAGTAGTGTCACAGCTATTGATCAAGCAGGGATTAGGCAGAGTGAAGATCCATTTCCTCAGCCTTTTCCTTTGCTTGCTGTTTTTCCATTGACTCCAAATGGCACCTTTGTAGAACCTCAGTGATCCAAGGAAAACTTCTGCCTCATGAAAAGGAGGCTGGATAGGTGTTCAAAGAGTAGGCAGAAGTTCTGAAAACACCAATCTCTCTCCAAGTAAAAATGAAGGGGCCAGGGAAACTATCCAAATAAGTACAAGAGATCCCACTCAGAGGATTCTGTGCACTATCTTTATAGATTGACCACAGAGGTAAAAATCTGACTATATTTATATAGTAACTTGGGAATCCAAGAAAACGTTTGTACTATATCATACCTAAGTCTGTATAGCTCTAAAATGTCATAATACAATGATCTAGAGTGAACAGTATCAAAGTATTATTTGATATATAATTTTAAAAAACTATTATCTTGCTTCAAAACCTCTAGGTAGTCACTTCTCTCAGTTGGCAATAGGTAACCATGGATAAGGAAGGCAACATAGATATGCATGAAGTCAGAATACTTGTTTTAGGATTCCAGTTCTATAATTACAGGACACCTAACCTTGAAAAAGTTGACTAAGTCATGATCATTAGTCCTAAGCTAAAAAGACAAACTATGCTCTTCTACTTCACAGGTAAAGGTGAAATGATATAAAGATGGTGGAAAATCTTTGGAACTACTAAAGTTGTATGCAAGTACTAACAAACTTAGTAGCAAAAGTACCAAAAGCAGCCTTCAGGGTTAAAGGATACCGACAACCTATACCTACTGAAAAAGTTCTATGAGATAGTATTTGGACACTGAATAGCTATTTGAATTGATAAAATACCCTTAGTCAATGATCTGCCAGTCAAGTGACCCAGCATATTGTCAGAAGCATTCATTCATTACCCATTTGACATCTACCACAATACACTAATTTTTTACTTATTTTGTCTCCCCAGATAAATTATTTGAATGAAGACATATAGTGAAATTTCCTTTTAGTTTTTGCTGACATCGATACATAGCTGTATATCAATTTTTTTTACAGATTATTAAATTTTAAGCAAACTTGTAAGTATTCTGAATTTTTTCCCAGAGGATATAACAAAAATAAGGTATAAATCATCATGCTTTAAGCCATGTGTGATTTTCTTAAACAATTGTAATTATAAAAAGTGAGCAATACAGTTGGTTAAATCAAGAAAAAAATAATTGCTTTAGACTTACTGCTGCATGAAGAACTGAGGCATTGCAATGAGCAGTGTTCCAACTCCCATGATTAGGCACCCTGTTCCGATTATTTTTGGCCTGTGAAGTTTGGCTCCAAAGTAGCTAACAAATGTTATAACTAAGAGATTCCCTTCAGATAAAGAATAAAATGTGCATCAGTTAGATAAATTAGAAAAAGTCATCAGCATATTAAATGCATGAATGTCTATAGCGGTTCTGGCAATTCTTTGTTTTGACTAAACTGTCTCCCCACCATCCTTCCCATCCTTTTTCTCTTCTCTTTAATCTGAGATGACTGTTGAAATTGTCTCCATGCTCATTACTTCAATTATTTCATCCATTTATCAAAATACTTTAATTATCAACACAACTACCTCATTGTCATCTACCCTGATTATTTGTCCTTTTAAAAGTGTTTTAACAGTAAATCAAATTGTAGAAGAGTTCCTTTAGGTGTCCTCTTAAGTTTTCCTCAATGATTTTGAAGTGAACCTTATTACTGTTTTTTCATTCATCAATATTTTTTATTAAAACTTGTCAGTTTCCCATTTGCTCTTAAAACATACATTACAAATTCTTGCTTCAGCAGATATTCCTTCTAAAAAAAGTATGATAAACACAACTGTACCTCACTTTATGAAATCAAATTATGAAATTCATATTAGTACAAAAAAGAATTTTTCTGCAAGTAGAAGTCATGCTTTTTGAAAATGTCTCTAGAGAAGCATATGATAAATTACTTTTAGTTGATGATGGTGATGAGTGATTAAATATGCTTTAGGGAAAACATCCTCATATTTTGCTGTACACAAAAACGCTGAAAGGTGGTGGTGACAGTAACAGAAACCTTAAAAATGCAGTATCTTGGAAGCTCCCAACAGATTCTGATTCTATGGATCTAGGGGTAGGTCAAGAAATCTGCATTTTTAAAACTAGCTCATATGTGCTGATGGAGATGGTTCCTGAAATACGGTTTGATAAACATTGTTTAGAATCTTAGATTTCAAAAGGCTTAAAGTTTCAGTTCTTTGCATTTGGAATAGTCTTTAAAATCTTCAGTGCTAGACAGAATAAGAACTTAGCAATTCCCCAGCAATTGATTGTGATGGCTGATGGATAGTGCTGCTTTGAAGCTTTCTTGGATGTTTCCAATTTTCGAGCAAGATTGTGTTTGCTTACATCTGTAAGCAATCATCTAATTTACTACTGTTTGTTCACATTGCCAGCTTTAGTCAAGTGCAAAAAGAGTAGCAATTTTTATAGACTTGAGGACAATAATGACAGTGAGAAAATTAGCTTGCACAGTGGCTCTAGGTTTTATGGCTTCAAAAAGAATTAAACTTGTTTTAATTTTCACAGGGGAAAAAATATTGAGTATGAGATTTCTCATTCGGTATTTAAGAATTTAGTAGAAGAAACTTTGTATCATATTACATTGATAATTATGTCTATACTTTTGTTAATGTGTCACAGTGAATAAGCCAAAGTAAAGTAAAAGCTGACCTTCAGTTATACGTAATGTATCCCTGCAACCAACATTACCTATTCTCCCCAACTCCCACACCACCAACACTTCACAATAAAGAACCCATGTTTACAGACTGTTTCTGTGTTACATTAGTGAGTATGCCAAAGACTACATAATACCATTTTAGCATCTATGATATCTATAGTGTTTTTGCTTTCTTTACTTTGTGTCCCTCTGAGTTCTCAGAAGATACACATAGAAAATAAATGGCAATAAGTAATCTCTAAAAAACTAAATTGGATATCAAAATTCTTTCACATTTACTATCACTAGCTTCTGAAAAAGACAACAGATCCAGAGTGTTTTAAAATGGTTTTACCAAGCTTTTAAGGAACAGATTCTCCCCACCTTCTCTTTCTTCCTTTCTCTCAACACACACACACACACACACACACACACACACACACACACACACAAAGTACTTAGATAACAGAAAAGAAAGCCATCCAACTCATAAGACTTATATACCCTTGAAACCAAAACTAGACAAGGACAATGAAAGAAAAGACCAAATGCAATTTGTTCCAGAAGTGCAAGGGTACCACCAAATAAGATAAAAAAATATATATGTTAATTTAATCATTGTATTAAAGAAGGAGAAAAATTCCATGGTTATCCTAACAGATGTAGTAAATGCATCCAATATAGTTAACCACTCATTTATGATAAGAAAAATATTTGAGCATATTAACTTTTAAAGTATATCTACCAGGCACACCTGGGTAGCTAAGTCGCTTAAGTGTTCACCTCTTGATTTTAGCTCAGGTCATGATCTCATGGTTTGCGAGATCAAGCCCCATGTAGGGCTCTGCACTGACAGCGTGGAGTCTGCTTGGAATTCTCTCTCTTTGTCCCTCCTTCACTCATGCTAATTGATTAAACATTTTTTTTAAATAAAGTGTATCTACCATATTACACTGCACACATATTACTTAATGGTGAATTTATAAAAGCATTTTCATTAAGGTCACATATGAGAAAAGAATGCCCATTGTCACTGCTTCTATTTAAGATAGTACTGAAGCCAAGGAAATAAGGCAAAAACAAACAACAGATATAAGAATTGGAAAGAATAATATAAAACTGACTTCTGTCTCAGACAATATGATTGTCCATTCAGAAAACTCTACTATAGACATCTATAGACAATTAAAATGACACACATTTATACTATAAAGAATCCTGGGGCACCTGGGTGGTTAAGTTGGTTAAAGTGTCTGACTCTTGGTTTCAGCTCAGGTTATGATCTCATAGTTGGTGAGTCGGTGCTGCTAAGCATAGAACCTGCTTGGGGTTCTCTCTCTCCCTCTCTCTCTCTCCCCTTTCACTGGTTGCTCTCTTTCAAAATAAATAAATAAACTTTAAAAAAAGGAAAAAAAAGAAAATCCTAAAGACTGCATAAAACAACTACTAGAAATAATAAATAAATGCAGTAAAGTAACAGGAAACAAAATAAATAACCAGAAATTGGTAGCATTTCTATACAATAATGACAAAAGAGAAGAAAAGAGAAATTTTAAAAACAACACCATTTACAACTGGACTAAAAAGAATAAAATATGTAAGAATAAACTTAACCAAAGAGGTGAAAGAAGTATACTTCAAAAACCATAAAACACTGATGAAAGAAACTGAAGATGACAAGGATACCTGGGTGGCTCAATAGATTAAGTATCTGACCTTAGTTTTGGCTCAGGTCATGATCTGATGGTTCATGAGTTCAAGCCCCAAGCCGGGCTCTGTGCTGACAATTGCAGAGCCTGCTTGGGATTGTGTGTCTCCCTCTCTCTCTGTCTCTCCCCCACTTGTGGGCACGCTCTCTCTCAAAATAAACAAACATTTAAAACTGCTTTAAAAAAAACAAATTGAAGATGACAAAAACAAATGGAAAGATATTCCATGCTCATAGATGGGAAGAATTAATATCATTAAAATATTCATATTACCCAAAGCAATCTACAGACTCAATGCAATCCTTGTCAAAATACCAGCACCATTTTTCACAAAACAAGAGAAAATAATACTAAAATTTGTATGGAGCCACAGAAGACTAGTGATCTTGAGAAAGAAGTACAAAACTGGATGTATCACAAAGTAGATTTCAAGATAACTACAAAACTGTAGCAATCAAAACAGCATGGTATTGGCACAAAAAATAGACACAGAGATCAAAAGAACAGAATAGACACCCCAGAAATAAACACAATTAAATGGTCAATTAATTCACAACAAAGGTAGCAGAAATATATAATGGGGAAGACAGTCTCTTCTATAAATGGTGTTGGAAAAACTGGACAGCCATATGTAAAAGAATGGAAGTGAACCACTTTTTAATACCATACATCCAAATAAACTCAAAATGGATTAAAGACCTAAATTTGAGATCTGAAACAATAAAAGTCCTAGAAGAGAACACAGGTAGTAATTTCTCTGACATTGGCTGTAGCAAGATTTTTCTAGATCTGTCTCCTCATGTAAAGGAAACAAAAACTAAAATAAACTATTGGAACTATATAAAAATAAAAAGTATTTACACAGGAAAGGGAACCATCAACAAAACAAAAGATAACCTGCTGAAGGGGAGAAAATATTTGCAAATGATATATCTGACAAGGGTTAATATCCAAAATAAAGAATTTATATAACTCAACACCAAAAAAAATCTGATTAAAATATGGGCAGAGGACCTGAATAGACATTTTTCCAAAGAAGACACACAGATGGCCAACAGACACATGAAAAGATACTCAACATCAGTAATCATCAGGGAAATGTAAATCAAAACCACAATGAGATATCCCCTTAGACCAGTTAGAATGGTAACTATCAAAATGACAAAAAATAACAAGTGTTGGCAAGGATGTGGAGAAAAAGAAAACCTCATGCACTGTTGGTGGGAAGGAAAATTGGTACAGCCATGGTGGAAAATAGTATGGGGGTTCCTCAAAAAATTAAAAACAAAAATATCACAAGAATAATTTTACTGTTGTGTATTTATCCAAAGAAAATGAAAACCCTGATTAAAAAAGATGTATGCACCCTTATGTTTATTGTAGCAGTATTTACAATATCCCAGATATGGAAGCAACCAGATGTCCATTCATAAATGAATGGATAAAGGAGGTGTGCACGTACGTACACACACACACACACACACACACACAGGAATATTATGCAGTCATATAAAGGACAAGACTGTGCCATTTAGGACAATATGGAGGGACCTAGTAGGTATAATGGTAAGTGAAATAAGTCAGACTGAGAAAGAAAAATACCATATGATTCTACTCATAAGTGAAATCTTAAAAAAATGAACAAAAAGCAGAATCAGACCTTTAAATACAAACTGATGGTTGCCAGAGGGGAAGGATGGTTGGGCAACATGGATGAAGGGAAGAGGGAGACACAGTCTTCTTGTTATGCAATGAGTAAGTCATGGGAATAAAAGGCACAGCCCAAGGAATACAGTCAATAATACTGCAGTAGTGATATAATGGAAGAGATGGTAGCCAGACTTGTGGTGAACACAACATAAAGTATAAACATGCCAAATCACTAAGTTGTACACCTGAAATTAAGGTACTATTGTGTGTCAACTATAAATTTTTTTTAAAAAAATTAACATAAATTCAACAAGGTTTCTGCATAAATATTATATTAGATGTTAACATTGTTCTAATATTCCAGGAATTGCTAAATAGAAAATGTAACAGAAGACTATTGTTGTAAAAGCAATGATTAGAGGGAACTTTAGAACACTGAATGCATATATTAGAAAAGAAGAAAAATTTAAAACCAGTAATCTAAGTTTCCACCTAGAAAATTAGAAAAAGAGCCAATTAAATCCAAATGAGGCAGAAGAAAAGACATAATAAAAATTATAGCAGAAATAAATGAAATTGAGCACAGAAACTCAGAAGAAAAAATCAACAAAACCAAAAGATGATTCTTTGAAAAGATCAATGAAATCAATAAGCCTCATGGGGCTCCTGGGTGGCTCAGTTGTTTGGGTGTCCAACTTCAGTTTGGGCCATGATCTTGCAGTTTGTGAGTTTGAACCCCATGTTGGGCTCTGTGCTGACAGCTCAGAGCCTGCTTGGGATTTTGTGTCTCCCTCTCTCTCTCTGCCCCTCCCCACTTGTGCTCACTCATGCTCGCGCTCGCTCTCTCTCTCTCTCTCTCTCAAAAAAAAAATAATAAACATTAAAAAATTTTTAATAAAATGTATTTTTAAATAAAAATATAAACCTATAGCCATGCTCACCAAGAAGAAAAGAGAGTAGATTCTAATTACTAATACCAGAAATGAAAAGGAAGACACTACTACAAACTTCATGGACATTAAATAATAAAGGAGGGGCGCCTGGGTGGCTCAGTGGGTTAGCTTCCGACTTCAGCTCAGGTCATGATCTCAGGTTTGTAAGTTTGAGGCCCACAAAGGGGTCTGTGGTGACAGTTTGGAGCCTGAAACCTGCTTTGGATTCTGTGTCTCCCTCTCTCTCTGTCCCTCTACTGTTCACACTCTGTCTCTTTCAAAAAATAATGAACTTAAAAAAATTTTTTTTAAAGATAGTAAAAGAGTATTATGAACATTTCTATGCCTACAAATTTGATAACCTAAATAAAATAGACCTATTTCTTGAAGGACACAATCTGCCAAATTTCCCTAAGAAGAAATAGATAATATAAACAGGCCCGTATCTATTAAAGAAATTGAACCAATAATTAATGACCCTCTAAAACAGAAAGCACAGACTCCAAAAGATTCACTAGTGGATTTTACCCAGCACGTAATGAAGAAAGTATACCAATTTTCTATAATCTCTTTCAAAAGATATAAGCAGAGGGGAAATTTCCTAAGTCATTTCCAGGAGGCCAGCAATGCCCTAATACTAATATTTCTCATGAACACAGGTAGAAAATTCCTCAACAAAATATTAGCAAATATTAGCAAATCACATCCAACAATATACAGAATTATATACCATGACCAAGTGGGATTTTTCGCAGGTAAGTAAGACTAGTTAAACATTAGAAATTATATTAATATAATCTATCACATCAAAAGGCTAAAGAAGAAAAATCACATGCTCGTATCAGTAGATGCAGAAAAGCACTTGACCAAAATCCAACAACCATTCGTGATAAAAATTCAATAAACATGGAAGAGACACAAACTTCCTCAATTTGACAAAGAATATCTACAAAAATATATAGCTAACATCATACTTAATGATGAAAAACTCAAAGCTTCCCACTAAGATCAGGTACAAAGCAAGAATGTCCCATCTCACTATTACTTTTCATTACTGTATTGGAGTCCTACTTAATACAACAGGACAAGGAAAAGAAGCAAGGGTACACAGACTTGGAAGGAAAAAATAAAAGTGTTTTCATTCCCAGAAGATATGATCATCTATGTACAAAATCCAAAAGAACTGACAAAGGAACTTCTGAAAGTAACAAATGATTATAGCAGGATTGCAAGCTACAAGGTTAATACACAAAAGTCAACTG
Organism: Panthera uncia; assembly: GCF_023721935.1. Taxonomy (NCBI): domain Eukaryota; kingdom Metazoa; phylum Chordata; class Mammalia; order Carnivora; family Felidae; genus Panthera; species Panthera uncia. The sequence goes on along the minus strand of NC_064809.1, from coordinate 52,332,444 downwards.
CTTTTCTACATGCCAGCAATGAACAAATGAACTTGAAAAACCATTTACCTTATCATCCCCAAAATGAAATGTTTAGGTATAAATCTTAAAACATGTACGAGATATATGTGAGAAAAACTAAAAAACTCTGATGAAAGAAATCAAAGAACTAAGAAAACAGAGAGGCATTCCACGTTCATGGATAGGAAGACTTGGTATTATCAAGATGCCAGTTCTACTCAACTTGATCTATTGATTCAATCTCAGTCAAAATCCCAGGAAATTATTTTGTGGATACTGACAAACTGACTTCTAAACTGACAACCTGGAGAGGCAAAAGACCCAGAATAGCCAACACAATATTGAAAAAGAACAAAGTTAAAGGATTGACACTACCAAACTTCAATATATAGTATAGAGCCACATTAAACAAGACAGTGTAACAGTGGTGAACGGATAGACAAATAGATGGTGGAACAGAATACATAGACCAGAAACAGACCTACATAAATGTAGTTAACTGATCCTTAACAAAGGAGCAAATGTAGTATGAGAGAGCAAGAATAATCCTTCCAACAAATGGTGCTGGAACAACTGGACATCCACATGCAATAAAATGAATTTAGACACAAATCTTATACTCTTCATAAAAATAAAGTCTAAATATATGACAGACCTAAATGTAAAATGCAAAACTATAAAACTTCTAGAAGATAACTTAGGAGAAAAGCTAGATGACCTTAGGTTTAGTGATGACTTTTTAGATACAACATCAAAAGCATAATCTGTGACAAAAAAAATGGATAAGCTGGCCTTCATCAAAATTAAAAGTTTCTGCTCTGTGACAGATAATGAAAAGAGGATAAAAGGACAAGCCACAGACTGACAGAAGACATTTGCAAAAGTCATATCAGATAAAGGACTGTTATCAAAAATATTCAAAGAACACTTAAAACTCAATAATAAAGCACAAACAGTGAGATTAAAAAATGGGCCAAATAACAGGTCACCAAAAAAGATTTACAGATAGCAAATAAACACATGAAAAGAACTTGAACGTCATATAAGAGAACTGCAAATTGAGGTGCCAATGATATAACACTATGCACTTATTAGAATGGCCAAAATCCAAAGTATAAAATGCTGGTGAGGGCATGGAGCAAAAGGAGCTCTTGTTCATTGCTGGTGAGAATGCAAAATGGCACAGAAGCTTTGGAAAACAATTGACAGTTTCTTACAATACTAAACATATTTTTCCCCATATGATCCAGCAATTATGCTCTTTGGTATTTACCCAAAGAAGGTGAAAACATGTGCACACAAAAACCTGCCCAGGGATGTTTATAGCAGCATTATTCATAGTTGCCAATGCTTTGAAACAATCAAGATGTCCTTCAGTGGATGAATGGATAAATAAACTAAAGCCTATCCAGAAAATGGATTATTATCCAGCACTAAAAAGAAATGAGCTATCCAGCTATGAAAATACTTGGTGGAACCCCAAATGCATATTACTAAGTGAAAGAAGCCAATTTGAAAAGGCTACATACTATATGACTCCAACTATATGACAATCTGGAAAAGGCAAAACTATGGAGACAGTAAAATGATCAGTGGTTGCCAGAGGGTAGGGGAACATGATGAAAGAACAGGTAGAGCACAGGGATCTTTAGGGCAGGGAAAGTAGTTTGCATGGATATCTAGCATTTTATATATATACATATATATACACACACACACACACACATATATACACATATATATATATACACATACATATACATATATACACACACACATATAGATATATATATATAGATAGATAGATAGATATAGATAGATATATAATGCTATATCTAGCATTATACATATATATATATATATTTTTTTTCAATCCCTTAGAATATACAACACAAAGAGTGAACCTTAATATGAACTATGGTCTCTGAACGATAATGTTATGGTAGGTCCATCAGTTGTAACATATATACCACTCTGGTGGGGGATGTCTTCATGGAGGAGGCTTTGTATAGGTAGGAGTAGGGTATATATGAGAAATCTCTGTACCTGCCACTTAATTTTGCTGTGAATCCAAAACTACTCTAAAAAACAAAGTTTTTATAATGTCTACATGAAGTTGATTAAATACTAAAATATGAAAAGCAAAACTTTTAAATATTTATAAGAATATATGGGAAAACTTTTGAAAGAAAGAGTATCTGGAAATATTAGGAAGTGATAATATAGAAAACATTTTATTTTCTTGGCAACTCTGCTACTGCTGGAGAAAGACTTTGGTTTGAAAAAATACTTTACTTGGGAAAAACTGAGTGCCTGGTGTGTGGACATTAGATAATAATGCCAACTGATGTCAAAGGATAAATGAGATTGTTCTGGAAAAAAGAAGAAATGGGAGCTAGAGACAACGGTGATAGTGCATCCAGAATCCTGGAAGGAAGGAATGTGGAGAGAGGCAAGAGGAATAAATTAGGATTATGGTCAGGAAACCCACTTTTCTGAAAAACTGTGGATTGCAAACAACTGGAGAAAACCTAGTGATGTTTTGGAATAAAGGTTTGCAATGGAAGTGAGAGGATTTCAAAGCATTTTACTGTATCTAATTCAATAAACAGCTTCTATCCTTAGAATAGTCTGAAAGAATTAATATCAATTTATTCTCAGGGTCCTTTGTCACTTCCTGTGAAACGTTAGTAGTCTGTATCAAATATAGGCTCTCTCAAGTTGCATTAGGACCTGGGGACTTAAGAAAAAGTTTGGACCATATTCTAAGTCTCTTCAGCTCTAAAATGTTTTTATACTATAATCTAGAGTGAGCAAGAAGCACCACTTGATATATAATTTTCTATCTGTTCATTCCTTCTTCTTTTTGTGTGATTTGTTCTTTCAATTAGAACTAGTTGCCTCTTTATACTCATTTCTTCCTGTGATTATGTGTGTCATCCTTATCTTGACTCTCCATGGCCCTTCATTCAGTTTAGGGCTATAGACAGGACAGGCATCAAGTACTACATCAACTATCTAGGTCTATCTACAGAATTTACTCAAGGGAGTGATATGATCAGATGTTTCAAACACTGGCTACAGAAAGTATGGCCCATTGAATAACAGCTTCATGTGATATGGGAGCCTGTTAGAAAGGCAGAGTCTTATTCCAATTTCTACAGACTCAGCATCAGCATTTTCACCAGGTTGCCCAGTTATTCGGATGTACGTTAACATTTGATTAGTACTGACCTAAGCATTCCCATTTTTTTGGTAGGATGATGAAAGAAGGATTTGGGAAGAAAACCCTGAAGGTAAAAGGTTACCTTTTCATTCTTTTAATTAGTTTTGTGATATTCAGAGTAAGAACAGAAATATACAGGATGAACTAAAAAAGTCATTGTTGAAGAGTTGAAAAATATTTCCTCACATTTCTATACGTTCACATGAGCTGAAACTGGAGCCATTAGAGCTTTTACTACATAAAGTATATATCTGAGTCCCAAGGTAGTAAGGACCCTAATTCTTTATTTTAACAAAGAATTACAGCCTTGTACCTTATCAATTCAGGAAGCTCTAGGTGGAATTATACTCTTTAAAGTACTTCCAACACAGTGACTAAAATCATTTGGTCTTTTCAAGTGCCAAGAGGAAGTCGATAGTCAAATGCTACCCAAAGACACATGAGAGTAGAAGTTTTCTTGCCTGCTTTGCTCTACTGTTCTCGTTAATAGGATTTTTTTCTAGGTCACTGGGCAGAAAACTTCTTTTATGGTTTCACTTCTTAAATCATTACAATAAAGATTTGTACAACCCATGTGAATTCTTCCAAATTTTGAATCACAGGGCTTTCAGGATATAGAACTCTTCTGTAAAGACAGTTCCTGAATATTTTTAACTCAAAATCCCAATAGCATCTCACCCTCTCCTCTAGGAAAGTCTCTCACTCTGATTGGAAACTGAATTGTGTGTCATATAATAGTGAACACCTGGCCTCCACTGTAACAGGTCCTAGTAAATTCTGTCTAAACATGAATTTACAGAGAGAGTCTGATCCTAGCAACAACAGAATGCAGTGAGGATGTCATTTAGTAACGCCTAGAAGACCTTGTACTTAAAAGTAAAGCCATGTATCTGCAATACCTACCAATTTCAAAACTACCATCAATAACTCCCACCAGTGAAGAGGGGATATCAAACCTTCTCTCTATCTGAGTGATGGTGCTCTTCAGATAGCCTTCTGCCAATGCTTTGGCAAAGTAAACGAAAGACAAGGCACCCAAAAATACCTGGAAAATATGACAAGTCACACTTAGTCTGACTCTAGCTTGACATACATGTGGAAACTTACTAAACAAACAGACAAACAAGAATGCAAACCAAGAACAATCTAACAAGCTTGTTATCACTGAAGATTTCTCTCAAGGATGGGTACAGGCTTTCTTCAGCCTCAAGCTCATGCAGATTCCTAAAAATACAAATTCTGAAATATATTTCATTCAGAATTTATATTGAATTCTGCTTTTTCCCTTCTTTCCACCCCTTCCCCTCAGGAATACTTGAAGGAGTCTTGGCTTTGGAAAAAAGATCCACCGTATGGTGAAGCAAAGAGTGGAAGGAACCATACATAGGTAAGAAAATAAAACAAGGATATAAATCAAACACTTAACATCTTATCAAGTCTAGTACTCATGACTGTTTCACAGTCATAGCAGGAACATAGAAGACCAAAAAAAGTACAACTACTATCCTTGTGCTTGAGTTCATATTCAAGTTAAATTCATTCTCAAATGAATGTTTTTTTAATAGCTGGCTTATGTATTTTGCCAGACCTGAGTCTGTGATGGAATATCCATAGAATAGATGAGCATTTGTATGAAAACACACACATATATTTGCTAAGCGAATGTTTGGTACAAAGAAAGAACAGGAACTTGGGAGTCACACTGAGCACCATTTAAAAAGCAACGCTAGGGGTGCCTGGGTGGCTCAGTCGGTTAAGCGGCTGACTTCAGCTCAGGTCATGATCTCTCAGTCCATGAGTTCGAGCCCCACGTCGGGCTCTGTGCTGACAGCTCAGAGCCTGGAGCCTGTTTCAGATTCTGTGTCTCCCTCTCTCTGACCCTCCCCTGTTCATGCTCTGTCTCTCCCTGTCTCAAAAATAAATAAAACGTTAAAAAAAAAAAAAAAAAAAAAGCAATGCTACCCCTTACTGTGCAGCAAGGAAAGTTCAAAATTTTCATTTACAAAATAGGAATAGATGGACATTTCATAGATTAAATGCTATCACTGTACTTAGCATAATATCTGGTACATGGTAGAAATTGAATAAACATTAGTTTCTTCTCTCTCATTTCAGTTTAGGAGGGGCATTCAAATGGGGCCTGAAAGTAATATGCAGTAACAACGTACATGGTAGAGAGAGACTGCTTTCACTGCCTGATAAAGTGTGGTTTCAATAAGTTGCATCTAAGATCGCTTTTTAAAAAGGAAAAAAAAATTCTTGCTTCTAACTACATATGGAAAATATGTAATTGCTAGAAACATGAATTATAAAATTGTGTAGCAAACATCTGGATGGAGAGTCAAAAACATGGACTCCACCAAATAATTCCCCCCAACCCCCCCCCCCCCCCGCCTAATTCTTTGTTACTCTTTAGTTCACTACATAGGGTTATTTGTTGTTTACTGTTGAACTGCTTGTTACCTTCAGTTCACCACAGCACTGTTGTTTCTCCTTTGAGGAAGAATATTCTGTTGTTAAGGAAGGTCGCCCGACAGGTTGCATTGAACTTTTGCAGAATAACTGGATATTTTCTTTGGATGAAGTGTCCATTATGAAAATATTCCTTGACTCTGATCCTGTCAAGGTTGCTTCTGACAGTAAAAAAACAAAACAAAACAAAAATTCAAATCCACTGTTTATTAAATAATGTTTTTATTTCACAGATCACAATTCTGGAGACATAGTTTGATATAAGCTACCTTATTTTACCACAGTAAGTTGGCAAAATTTTTCAATTAAAATTGACCAGTATATTTGATTAACTAATCCAGCTATCAGGGCTCTGTAGCCAACATTCTTTCTCAATCCCTCCAGCTTAAGCCTCATTATGGCAAAGAATAAATTTAAATGTTGTCTTTGGAATAAATAACGAGGCAGAATTTTGCAAACTTTGTGGTCTTGGCAGCTTAAACTAGAAGCAAGCAGGAAAGGAAGAGGAATTCAACCATTTGAATATTGATTCATTAAAATTAAGTCATTAAAGCCTTTTAATCTATCTTAACAGAACGGGTAGAAAAGATTGATGCCCCTTATAGGTCCCTATAGCACACTGTTATTCCTATAGGTCTGCAGCATCCAAAGTAAGGTTTAAAATATGGCAAAAAAGAGAAGAGGACCAATTTATGTATCATTTTAGTTTGACACACAAGGAAGCAGCATGATTTGTGCCTCAGGCTTACATTTAATTCAGGCAAAAGTTACTTTAGTGCCTTAAAAAAAGATGGCCTCCCTTCCTATGTTTAATTTTCCATCCTCCTGTCCTTACCAAGCCCTGGACAGTTTCACATGCTCTGAACCTATTTTCTCCTATTCATATCCGTATTTACTTTTTTAGGATTCTGCATGGCTTAATACCTGCCTGAAAAAATAAATTAAGTGAAGAGATTGAAAAAACAAAATAACTTCTGGATCACCCTAATGATGCATTTGTATGTTAATAGAAATCTTGCATATTCTCATAAAACTAATTAAAGGAATAACATTAGGAGTGAAATTTAATGTACTTAGAAATTTAGGCTTATTCTGCCTATGAATATATTACCTTGACTTTATGTAATACTTATTCTGTGTTTCCTAAACCTCATCCTTCACAGTTTGAATTCATAGATAATTTCTCAAAACTGAAAAATCAAGAATTTATTTTGAAATATGGAATTAAATATCAAAAGTAAGACCTGAACAATTAAAACTGGAGGGGATTCCTCTAGGGAGTGAGATATGAGTTGAGAAGGGTAAAGCAAGGGCCTGTTTCTTTCTTTCTTTTTTTTTTTTTAGTATTAGATTTTTAGATTATTTGATTTTTAGATTATTTGATATGTAAATTTAACTTTTAAGAAATGGGCAAGGAAAATTGAAACAGAAAAAAGTTAAAAACCAAAGAACTAAACAAAGAGCAGATAATACTAAGCAAGATCAAAAGACAAAGACCCATTGGGGTGCCTGGGTGGCTCAGTGGTTAAGCTAAGCATCCCACTTCAGCTCAGGTCATGATATGGCAGTTCTTGAATTCGAGCCCCATGTTGGGCTCTGTGTTGACAGCTCAGAGCCTGGAGCCTGCTTCAGATTCTGTGTCTCCCTGTCTCTCTGCCCCTCCCCTGCTCATGCTCTCTCTCTCAAAAATAAATAAAGATTAAAAAAAAAAAAAGACAAAGACCCAAGAATACAATATCAGTGAGCTCTATACATAGATGTTTATAAGTATAAAACATAGAAATTATGCACAATATATAGAAATAACTTCAAAGTCTTGACCAAATAGATACCTTTCTGGCAAATATTAATTACCTGTACTGATACAGCCGAGAAAAGAAAAATAGCCAAGGGAACCATTAACAAAAATACCCTGAAACTATCCTCTAAGCAAAAATACTAAGGACAGATCCCTTAAACAAAAATATTAAGGAGTACTTTAGTAAGGGATACCCTTCAAAGAGAAAATATTAGGTAATTAAAACAGATGATAAAAATCTCTATTCATTTAAAAATGTCAGAGTTATATTGAGCAAAATCTCATTTAGATAGCACAAGGAAAAAAAAAACACTTCAGGTGAAACTTAGAGATGCTAAAATTTTAAATAAAACACTAGTAAATCCAAATTAATTTATATTCTGTAATTAGGATCTAGTTTACAAATGTAACAATTCATATTAGGAATTTTATTTACCAAATCATTACATTAATGAATGTATACATTTATAATGTTACGTGTTATAATGAATATCAAAACATCACATTGTACATCATAAATTTAGACAATTTTTGTCAGTCACATCTCAAGAAAGCTGAAAAAAATAAAAATAAAAAAATAATAAAGTTTCAGTAGATGCCAAACACCAGGTGATAAAATTTAACATCCATTTCTGATTTAAAAAAAAACCACAACTTCTAAGAAACTAAGGACATAGAGATTCTTCTTTACCATGTTCTGATACCCAAGGCCAACTTCTTATGTCCACTGAGTCACTGAAACTAGGTTTCCAGAACAATGTTTTGTCAGAACAATGAAAAAGGAGTCTGAGAAACATTGGGTTATCCAATGTTGCATAGGTTTCTCTGCTAAAAGACTACTGAGTACCTGTACCTTCATTAAATTGCTGGAGACACACTGCCAATAATAATAATAATAATAATAATAATAATAATAAGTCAAAACATCTAAATGACCTAAATGTCTAACAAATTATGGTCTATTTATGCAAGGAAATCTTTTGAAGCCTTTAGAAATTAGTGTAAAGAAGAAAATACAGCTATATAGAATATTTTTATTATAGAGCTGATTTTAAAACTTCATGGTATAAAACAATATACATAATACGCTATTTTACAACAGAAGCATACATTTTCACATGTGTATATGCATAGAAACGAAGTTTCAGGAAGTCTAGATATAAAGAAAAAGTTAACACATTATTTCTGGTTGGTGACACTGTAGGCAATGTTTTAAAAATGTTTTGTGTTTCATATTTCCTAATGTTTCTATAATGAACATACAAAAATATTTTAAACATTAAAGATGTAAAAATATCACCAAGCAAGAAATATATACCAGAAAAAATTTAAATTTAATTCAAATTGGCCTACTGTTTCAGAGCTTCAATATATTATTTCTGGCTAGTTATAATAAAGCCAATGGACCAGAACAAATTCTTTAATAATTAAATATACTATCACTTATAATAAATCTATCTTTAAAAGATTTAAAGGTTACATCTAGAATACTAATGTTAAAGAGAAAAACAATCATGTTGCAAACAATATTAAAATCTTGAGACACCAAAACACACTGTCTTCTTATATTTGGGAGTGTTGACACAAAAATCACTCTAATCTAGAAGTAATGACAAAAATAAGAAAACTATAGTCATCTTAGTTGATGTTGTGTTAGGGCAAAATAGGATTCAGCTTAAAACACTGGCACTGGACATTTTCACTGAAAATGTCATTTCATCTTGATGGCTAATTTGCATATCACCTCAAGAATAGTCTGTTTCAAGGACACCATGTTTATGAGTATTGAGCTCTTCATTCCTGTGTGAGAAGAAGAAGGAAAGCTCAAGGACATGAATGGAAAGATCCTCCAGATTTTCTCCCTCTCTCTATTCATTTGCAGTTGCAGCAGTAGAGCAAAGGCACACAACTATTTAGAAGGATTTGCATTTGGCAAATCCTTAATTGTTCTTCCACCACTTGAACAGATTCCTCCAGGAAAAGAGTTATGGCAAAGTTTTCATCCAACATCCTGGGTTGGAGTAGATCTTACTCTGGAGGCCAAAGAAAAAGAAGCCAATCGCTTTTCATTTTTTTCACTTAAAAAAAAAAAAACACGACAGAATTCTCTGTTCATGAGTTTGAAAATGAATCTTCTGGTCTTGAAAGAGCATAGATGGCCTGAAAAGGTGTAATTGGATCACATAGAAGCCCTGAAGCTCTGTGCCCTAATCCTGTGACATAGATTCCATCCACAGTCAAACTCCAAAGACTGCCAGAGAGAAAGTCAGAGAGCAACCCCCAACACCCTCTTCTTTTACTCTCATGAGGAAACCCTCTGGACTAGCTTGTCTTCTGGACACCAAATAATCTCATGGTACTTGCTAATACGAACTGTGAGTTGTTAAGAAAGCTAAGCCCCCTAATGCAAGTAATTGTTTGTGTCAGATTCAGATTTAACAAGTACTATTTATATGCCAGGTGAATTATATACTTTTGGCTGATCCTTAAAACAACTCAGCAAGGTTAGCATTAGAATTCCCATTTTATAGAAAATTATACAACTCAGAGCTGTTAAGTGACTTGTCAAGAACTACCCAACCAATAAGCATCAGAGTCAAAATTTGAACCCAGATCTGAGTTGATCTGACTTTAACCTGTGTCCTTTCCTATTTCTATTAACCTGACAAGGGCCCAATTTTAATGGTGTGTATGGATAAGATACTTGTAGTGCAGAACTGAAGGGTTTATTAGCTGCTCTCCTATGAGAATCTGGTGTGATAGTCACAAAATACAAAAGCAGAGAACTAAATCTTACCTGGAGGTGGAGATCAAAGACAGCCAATTCCTCTCAACTTGCTCAGCAAGAGGCTGGACCCCACTCCACAGACTGAAAGAGGAAACTGGGGTGAATTCTACAGCAGCTCTGAGCAGTTCTGCCAGGTGGGGAGAGCCTGGATGGACACAGACAGAGCAAATTAGGGGAAAGAAAAGATGAAGGGCATGGTCTCACCCCTGGGCAATTTCGACTGTTTCCTCTTTCCTCCTGGCCTCTTTTCTCTGGCAGTCTGCAGAGAACAGGCCACGCTGGCAAAGCCACTGACGTGCATCTCAGCTCCCAGGGCACAGAGAGAGCTGAAGCTTTTGAGCCATTTCTTTGCAATTTGCTGCAAGTTTAAGGCCACACGTGATAAAGCTTTCTGTATGGGAGAGAGTGAAAAGAGAAAAGACCACTTGTGATCTTACTTGCTGATTCCCAGAAACAAAACTCTGCAGGGGGCAGAGGGGAAGGGAACAGAAGCAGGAGGAGGGGCGGAAGTCTGTAACAAAGATCCCTCCTTCTCCTTCCAAGAAGTTTTTAAGCCAGCTGCTCCTTGAGACATCATTGGGATACTTCTGTTTAAAAAAAAAAAAAAAAAGGCTCATAGGCTAAATCTCTGTGTGGTTTCTTTTCCCACTGGGATTCTAGAATCTTAGGGAACACATACCAGGTCAGGATCAAGGCTCTGCAGAGTTCTTTCTAGAAAGAGTTAATTCTCAGACACAGGATCAGTTGCTCACATCCACAATTTATAAGGACCCAATAGAAAAAGAAAAAAACAAAACAACATTGGATTTTTCAGCATCCACTTGTTTATGCTATCTAAATTCTAAGGAGAGAGAACTCCTTGCACTGAAAAATTCTCAAATTACAATAAATTCTTTTTCCAAGAGTACCATTTTAGGAGGATTCTGAGCCATATCAGCTTGCATTTGGTTATGGTAATAAATAGAATTTGCTATCGGGTATCATCCAAGATCCATCATATTCTTAAATGGCTGTGACTCTGACCTGGTCACTAAACTTTACTGAATTTCAGCTTCTTCCTCTGTGAAGCAGAATTTTTATTCAAAATAAAATAGATTCATGGGGGTCTCTTAAAGATTAAATTATATGAGCTATTCAGAAGTATATTCCAAATAACAAAATGTTATAAATGACTAGAAAGTATCATCATTACATATACAATTTCAGTTCACACAATGGTAAGGATCATTAACCAAAAATCAAAGGTTATAAGCACATTTCACTACAAATGAAAAAAAAAAAAAGGATACAAATAAAGTGATAAATCTTACAATGAGGCAATGGTACATTCAGATTCTGAAAGACCAAATATTTTATTTTAGCAATCAAACTAGCTTTTGCTAGTGAGCAAGCATTGCAATAGGTCTTGTATTTTCAATGTGTTTAACAGTGTGGCCATTAGTGCATTCAAAGGGAAGCAGTGTTTACTATCCCAAAGTGCAAAGAGCCTACGTTTCCTCACCAACAAATGGAATTTTCCCGAGAGTGTAATTTGGTCTATCCTCAGCTTACTCAAGTTCACTCTCTAACATGATTCCTTTTCTGACCTCTTCAGTCCACAGTTAAAGTTACAGTTTTGAATGTACATACTACTTACTTTACACAATATTCAGCACTTCTCATATGTAGTCTTTCATTGGACTATATCCTACTTCCATATTTTAGATCAGCAAACTTTTCCTGCAAAGGGTCAAATAGTAAGTGTTTTAGGTTTTGCAGGCCATATAAACTTTACCATAACCACTCACCTCTGCTGCTGTGGTGTGAAATTAACCATAAATGAATGAGTTTTCTAGGGCTGCATTAACAAAGCCCCCACAAACTGGGGAGCTTACAACTGCAGAACTTTATTATCTCAGTTTTGGAAGCTAAAAGTCCAAAACTAAGGTGTCAGCAGAGCCATGCTCCCTCTGAAACCTAAAGAAGGGATTCTTCCTTCTCTTCTACCGTCAATGTTTGTTGACAATTGTTGGAATCGTAGATTCATTACTTTAATCTCTGCCTCTGTTGTCTCATGACCATTGTCTCTTATGTGTCTCTGTCTTCTCCTATTCTGAAAAGGACAGTCATAGTGAATGAGGACCCATTCCAGTGCCCATCTTAACTTGATCACATCTGCAAAGACCCTATTTCCAAATAAGGTCACATTCACTGATACAGGACATTAGGATTTCAACATATGTTTTTAGTGGGGAGGACACAACTTAACCCATATCATTCATATTGTCATTTCCCTCCTTACCTGAGTTGTTTCATATAACTGTTTTAATCACTCACTTGCACAGCACATCACTTCCTTTGTCCATTGGTCAATTTGTTCTTCCTTGACAAACCACAGTTGGGTTAAATTCAAATTTCTCTCTACTCTGTATTTACACCCACACTGTTTTAAATAGTTGAAGAAAAACTCATTAACATGACATAAGGGCTTATCTTAAATTTATGACCACTGACCTCACTGGGTCTTAGAGGCATTGTTAAGCATAACTTTTAATAACCTAATCCCTTTCCCTTTCTTCCAAATGACTTCTCTCAAACCCTCAACATTTCTTTCCCAACTTTCATTATCAGCTGATGACCTTGCTTAGGGAACTCACTGATGAAATCAGGAGAGAAATATTGTACTCTTCCCCCACCACCTTCACTCTCCATCTGCATTTGTATTCATCTGATTTGTTTCCTCTTCTATTCCTATGGTTGTATGGTCCATGTTTCTAAGACCAAGCTTTCATCTGTACTCCTTACCTAAAATTCCTCTTCTCCAATTCTTGTCCCACCAACTCTGTTTTTTTTTTTTTTTTTGCCTCCACAACTCTACCACAACTACTTTCATAAATAACATCAAAGGCCTTCATATTAATAAATTCAGCAGTTTCTGGGCTTCATCTTCATTGAGCTATTAGCAGAATTGCATACCATTGATTGTGTCCTTCTCTTTAATCCATTCTCTTCACCCGGTTTTTATAACTCCACACTCTCTTTGTTTTCCTCCTGGCTAAGTGGTCATTTCCTGTTAATATTCATTGCCACAGCACTCCACAGTTCAGTCCTTAGAATATCTTCTTTGCCCTATCTACATATACTCCCAAATCACCTCATCCAGGCTCATGGCTTAAAATGTCATTTATAATTTAAGATGAACCAGGTTAAGAAAAACTTGGTAGTCCTATATTTGAACCAGGAGTTTTCAGTCTGAGTGATATATATCTTAGCTCTCTGCACTGAAAAGGTCTAAAACCAATGATCAACCAGTAGCAATAAGTGCAACCAGCACTGAATTGGGTCTATAAATGCTATAAAAAAGGAATTATGGCTTCTCAATATGTGATTACTACCAGGTCTGAGAATATAAGATGAGCCCAGAATATCTGTCATACAAAAAAGCAGGGAGGCCTTGAAGACTAGATTGTGCCCCAGTAACTCATGGGCGAATTTGAACAAGCTCCCACTAACCAACTTTAGGAAATTTTCATCATTAAGAAAAGTAACTGTAATGGTTGAAATATATAGAATGTTTAAATTCATGAATTCATAGCACTCCAAAAAAAGAACATGTTAAACTCTGGATGCTTCTAAGGAACCACTTCAATACATCTAAAACTGGTACTTAGGAGAAAAATTACATTTATCCTGTCTTTCCTAGTCATTAGAATCATTAAAATGTGAAGACATTTTTTTCTCTATAGAAATATTCCAAATAATGAACAAAAAAAGGATGAAAGAACTAGAATACCATAATTTTCAAACCCCTAATGAATTAATGCATCTAGGTAATGGTCACCAACGATCAATAACAATACAAAAAAGATGGAGCTATTTTAAATATCTCAATGGACTCTAGAAACTTGAAATATCACCTCTGAAACAGCACTCTTCCCTAGTCCAAAAAAAATCTTACCAAACCTCAGTTTAGATCTAAATATCAGTTCTTAAGAAATGCAGGGAAGAGAGGAGTGAATGCCTGGGTGGCTCAGTTGGTTAAGCCTCCGACTTTGGCTCAAGTCATGATCTCATGGTTCATGAGTTTGGGCCGTGCATCCGGCTTTCTGCTGTCAGCACACAGCTCACTTCAGATCTTCTGTCCCACACTCTCTCTACCCCTCCCCTGCTTGCGCTCTCTCAAAAATCAATAAATGTGTGGGGAAAAAAAGAAGAAATGCAAGGAAGAGAAGAACATGCTAAATGAAACTATAAAGGTGCAATCAGCAAAACCCAAAATGGAGACTCTCATTAAGACAAACAACTATTTTTTTTTTCCCAACCAAAAGTGCAAGAAAGAAAGGCAATGGGTCCAATTAATAAATGGACCATAGACCTTAAAAGACACCTCATCAAAGAGGATATAAAGATGGTAAATTAGTATATGAAAAGATGTTCCACATCATTAGTCATCAGGGAAATGCAAGTTAAAGTGGCAGTAGGACACCAATACACGCCATTTAGAACGGCCAGATTCCAGAACACTGACAACACCAAATGCTGGTAAGGACTTAAAGCAACAGGGACTCTCACTCATTGCTGGTGGGAATATAAGATGGTACACACACTTTGGAAAACAGTTTAGTGGAATCTTACAAAACTAAACATATTCTTCCCATAAGATCCAGCAACCACACTTATTGGTATTTACTCAAAGAGTTGAAAACTTACATCCACTCAAAAACCTGCAACACAGATATTTTTAACAGCTTTATTCATAAAGGCTAAAACTTGCAAGTAATCATTTTGTCCTTCAGCAGGTAAGTAAATAAACAAACTGTGGTCCATCCAGACAGTGGAATAGAATTCAGTACTAAAAAGAAATGAGCTATCCAGCCATGAAAAGACATGGAGGAACTTTAAATGCTTATTTCTAAGTGAGAGAAACCAACCTGAAAAGGCTACATACTGTATGATTCCAACTATATGACATTCTGGAAAAGATAAAAGTATGAAGATAGTGAAAGACCAGTGATGGGCAGAGGTTAGGGCTGGCGGCGATGAACAGGCAGAACACAGAGGATTTTTAAGGCAGTGAAAATACTCTGTATGATACCATAAGGACAGATACATGTAATTATACATTTGTCCAAGCCCTTATAATGTACAACACCAAGTGAATCCTAAGGTAAATAATGGACTTTGGGTGATTTATGATGTGTTCATAAATGGTCCATAAATGGTAAGTTCATTAATGGTAACAACTGTGCCACTCTGATAGTGAGACTGGTAATGGGGAAGGCTGAGTGTACAGGGGGCAGGGGTATATGGGAAATCTCTGTACCTTCCCCGAAGTTTCACTGTGGGCATGAGCTTCCATCATGTGGAATAACCATGTGGTTCATATGCCTTCTTTATTTTCACTGTGTTCCTCATCCTATTCATGATTTGTAGAAGACATAATTATAGCCCCCAAAGAAGTCCACCCCATCATCCCCAGAAAATTATAAATATGCTAAGTTACATGGCAAGAGATTTTTCAAATGTAATTAAAGATCTTAAAGTAGGGAGATCATCTTGGATTATCTGGGCCCAATATCATAACATGAGCCCTTAAAAGGAGAGAACTTTCCTAGCTGGAGACAGAAGGATGCAGCAGAAGTCAGAAAGTCTCAAAGTGTAAGAAGGAATCAGGTGACATCACCAGTTTGAAGATGACGAGCGGTGAGAGAAGCAATGCCTACAGGAAGGAAGTTGCCTGAAGACCCTGAGAAAGGCTCTCAGACATCAGCTGGCAAGGAATGGGGGACCTCAGTCCTATACCACAAGGAACTGCATTCTGCCAACCACCTAAATGAGTTTAGAAGTGGATTCTAGAGACTTCAGAGAGGAGTCCGGGCTGGCAAACACTTTGCAAACACTTGATTTCAGTCTTGTGAGAGACCAGAAAGAGAGTCCTGCCAAGTCCCTTTAGACTTCTGACTGGCCAAGCTCTGACCCAATAAGTCACCATTGTTGTGGTAATTGATTGTTGGTTTGAAGTCACCAAGTTTGTGGCAATTGATTATAGCACAAATAGAAAATGATTACATAATCGTTAACTACTTTGCACTCTCTGAAGACCAGGACTTCTCTGAATTCACCTTTGGCATCTTATAAGGAAAAGGCAGTCAAATTGACAGTAGAGTAAGCACAAAGTATGAACCAATATGTTCTCCCCATGCCTATCCAGCTCTAACTGGCCCCAATAGCCCAAAAGATCTCAGCCAGCATGGGCAGCCTGATAATTCTTCAAATCTGACAAATTTCACCAGAAGTGGACCTTGGGCTCCTTTATAAAGCCAGCAATGGTGTCAGAAAGAATGATCAGGACCTGAAGTAGCTTCAGGATTAAATAAGCTTAAATCAATCCTAATAAGCAGAAGAGTTTCTAATTATTTAAGAACTGATTTTATTTCATTTTTCTTTTCATTGGTTGGGGTGTACCCATATCCCGAGCTCCACCTCACGTGGCTCAGCAGGCATAGGGGTGATCTGTAGAGCTGACCCAGGACACACTAAACTGATCTCCAAGGCAGTGGCTATGGTCATCCCTTTGCCCTGGGCTGAATCTCAGGAGCCATTAGAAGATACCTATCATCACTTCTCTTACCCAACCATGTAAATGAACATTTGCTTACCTACAAACAGTTTTGATAGCACCTAGTTGCAGGAAGGAGATAAAGGTTGGGACTGGAATTTCCAGATATTGCTTCCTTCCCACTGAGGACATCACTGTAAAAGGAAAGCCTTGGGAGAGGGATAAAGTTTACAACTCAAGAAGATACTGTCAATCTTCTGCCCTTTTGTGCTGTCTGTGATTGGAAGTATGTATGTGTATACAAAAGAAAGAAAATATACGTATACAGTGTGTGTAAATACTCCACTGATAATAACTTGCCTAAGACACAGAAATACAAATGATAGATGGTTAGTTCCTTTGGTGAGGGATAGTTTGGGGCCAAAGTGAAGAAAGCTACAAATATACCAAGTTTAGGAGCAGGGATTTTGCCTAACAGGGAATGAGGGAAATCTGTATGTGTAGCTTAAAGAATTAATTCCTTGAAAACTGTGGATAAAAATCACATTTGCTTTTTTTTTTGTCTGAAGACTGTATGTTTGAGTTAGTTAAAACACTCTGAATGTTTTGAATCGTTCAGTTTTCTTAAAAGCTTTCAAAGATGCAGAACAAGAATTATTCTGAGTCTGTACAACCAAATATCCCATGTATTAGGCATCAACAGACAATCCGTATAGGACAAATTGTAGTATTTATAGGATCAATGGCAGAGCTATTTTATAGAACTCTGCAGCTGAATGCCAGAAATCTAGGTATGTTGATTATGGTGTTAACTATTTGATTAGACAAAGAACACAGCTTAGTTACAGAGAGATGAAACTAAGAATTCATCAGCAATAGGCAAGGAAATGTGATCATGGGGGAAAAAGCCCCCAGGAGTCCTTAGGAATTGTAGGAGTCCAGCAGATGTCTCACTATAGCATGTATAGCTGGGCACAAACCACTGCATTTGGATATGAGAGGGAAGGATGCCTTCAAAACTGGATGGAGGGCTTGGATTGTACAAATAACTACATCAAACATAATACCACAGAATTATATTTATATTATACATTATTTTCACATTGTAACATCCACATTGATCATCTGTGACACAATTCTAATAATTTTGAGTATATGTTTACTGTAATATTTATATATATATATATATATATATATATATATATATATATATAAAAAAAAGACAGTTCCAATAACTCTGAAAAAAACAAACAAAAAAGGAGCATCAATATAGTGTCTATGCTAAAAAAAAAATAAAAATACAAATTAATATTTTTTTCTGTACAATTTTATGTTTTACAAAATATTTATCAGCCATTAACTAAATCACTTAACAAATAATTTTGATAGGAAGATACGAAGTATTGCTACATGTATTAAGTGTGAGATACAGGTGTAAGGACAAGATTTACTTCAATTGCAAAATGATCCCTTAAGTCCAATGCTTCACTCTTGGGTTTCTAAAAGTTGATAAATTTGGAGAGTTGTTAATAAACACGTTCAGTTGAGAGTGGTAAGAACTACCTTGTTAAAAATTGTCATGTGCAAAAAACATTCCCTATACTGTTACTTTGGTTGCTACTTATTTGAAAATATTGCTTTTCAGGAATACTAAATTAAGTTAATGTAATACTCTCTGGTTTGCAAATACCCTACAAAGTCAAATATTTGGGACTTACTAATATAAACTTTCTAATGGCAGTTTTTGTTTGTTTGTTTTTTTGTTTTTTTCTCCTTAGGAAAAGGAAGAAATAATGACTGATCAGAACAACTATTCCATCGGGAATCAGAAATCCATTTCAATACCAAAAACCAAATCAAATTAACCAAATCAGCCCGAACCAAAAATATTCTACATTCAAATTAAAGTTCTTTCAGTTGCATATACAAATATCATGATAGAAAGCCAGGAAGAATTCTTACTCATTATTTTGCACTGAAAGTTTTGAATATTTTTAAAAGCACCGATTTTTCATTTTGTGATTTGCATGACCAAAATCTTTAGGAAGAAGTATCAAGGGGTGGGTGGGTTCAGTGATATTTATTTCCAGTGCTCATCAACTAACAAACTGTCCTTGTTGGAGCAAAAAATGGTATGCATACTTCTGTGAGAATATATCAAGAAATGAATTGACACTCAAATGGAAAACAAAAACAAAAGCAAACCACCAGTTAAGCAAACACGGTATGGTAAAAATCCCATGCAGATATTTGACAGAATATTAAAAAATAGTGATTATATAAAAAAAACTAATGAATAAATATACACTAAATGTCAAGCCAATAAACCCCACTAACAGGTAATATATAGGTGATTAGGATTATTATTTAAAGATAGCAACACTATCATACTGGTTTATGCTTATAACTAGCTAAAACATAATATGTGATAGGAGTTTTTGAGCCATAAAAATAACCAGTTAATTTTCGAAAGAAAGTTGATGGAAAATTCTAACCAACAAGTTATATACACAAAACATCTTTAAACAACTACTTTTAATTTTACATTAAATCATCTAAATATTTTGCTATTATATAGGGAGTAAAATTACTAGAATTAAAAGAAAAAAAAAGTCCTTCCCATCGAAAGGTACTCAAGCAGCAGTTTCTAAGTTCTAAGGGCTAATTCACATTCCAAAGCATGTGTACGTGCTGACTGTATAACGGAAGTCAGGGCTGAAATATGGATCCATTAAGTGTCTTTACTCAAGAGTAACTGATAACTAAATTGGTTTATCACAAAGATGGAGGGGTGTGCTGGCATGATCCTTCACATTTTATGTTGTGTTCACTCCTGATCCATAGTTTTTGGTTGTTTTTTTTTTTTTTTCTGCTTTCTGGTACCATGGACTGCACAATGAAACTGGGTGTGGAGAGTTGTAACTTAGGTGAAGGGCATTCTTATTCCTTATTATGGCGGAGAATTTCTGATCACTTTTCCTTGACTATTTTGAGTTAGAGAAGTAAAACTGAAGAGAAGTCACACTTTTCTCCTATGAGTTTGACTTTTTTTTTTTTTAAGAAGAAAGGAAGAATTCCCTGCTAGAATTTGTTTCATTTGAAATAGGTACTTTTACTGACACTGAAATTTTAGTTAAAGCAGTAAAGCTTTAACATGATTTTTAAAAATTTATGTTTCTGTTAATGAATTTCAAATTCAGACCTACCATTTGATCAGTCTTGGTAGATGAAGTAGTGGGTGTAGTTTATTGCCTGGTCAGTGCTTCATCTGTGAAAGTCAAGATTAATAAGATTTAATTATTTTTAGTAATGAAGATAACATATTTGGCGTTTTAACAGTGTTACAATTTACTAAAATATAATCTACATGAACAGACCATTTACTTTAAAACAATCTAATCCATGAAAAATTGCTGGATAATACATTCCTTTTTTTCTGGACAAGTCTGAAAAACTCAGGCTATAATTTGTGCGTTTCATCTACTTAAATTATTGGTACTAAGTTTATTTTTATCTATTTCATGTACTTCTTGAACCTGCTATGAAACAATTTCCTCCCTGAGGCATGAGAGATATTAGAAAAATAATTAAATATTCTTTCCAGTTTTTTATGACACAATAGTAGTTGTAATTCTATCAATATATTTAGCGTCTCTCTACCATGAAAGGTCATTTTGTGAGTTTCGTTGTAATTAAATAACAAAAAAAAAATTTAAACAGCTTTGTTTCAAAAACTATATCAAATTTAAATATTTTTGATAGTACTTACATACGATGACAATATTACTCTCTGAAGCATTTTTTTAATGGATTATTTGCATGCTTAAAGAACCTCTTCTTGATGTGAAGCAATGAGGAAACTTTTCTGAACAGGTACATGTTCACTACCTATCAAAAGAAGGGTTGACTTCTCTTCTGTTGAGGGAAGCAGAAATCCATGAATACCAATGCCTTTCAAGTAATCAACCTTAGCGGAAGAATTCCCCTCAGAAGAATCTCCAGGAAATAACAACAGCTAATGAACTGATCAAAAAGGATTTAAATAATATAACAGAAAGTGAATTTAGAATAATAGTCATAAAATTAATCGCTGGGCTTGAAAACAGTATACAGGACAGCAGAGAATCTCTTGCCACAAAGATCGAGGGACTAAGGAACAGTCACGAGGAGTTGAAAAACGCTTTAAACGAAATGCAAAACAAAATGGAAACCACGATGGCTCGGCTTGAAGAGGCAGAGGAGAGAATAGGTGAACTAGAAGATAAAGTTATGGAGAAAGAGGAAGCTGAAAGAAAGAGAGATAAAAAAATCCAGGAGTATGAGGGGAAAATTAGAGAACTAAGTGATACACTAAAAAAAAATAATATACGCATAATTGGTATCCCAGAGGAGGAAGAGAGAGGGAAAGGTGCTGAAGGGGTACTTGAACAAATTATAGCTGAGAACTTCCCTGAACTGGGGAAGGAAAAAGGCATTGAAATCCAAGAGGCACAGAGAACTCCCTTCAGACGTAACTTGAATCGATCTTCTGCACGACATATCATAGTGAAACTGGCAAAATACAAGGATAAAGAGAAAATTCTGAAAGCAGCAAGGGATAAACGTGCCCTCACATATAAAGGGAGACCTATAAGACTCGGGACTGATCTCTCCTTTGAAACTTGGCAGGCCAGAAAGGCTTGGCACGATATCTACAGTGTGCTAAACAGAAAAAATATGCAGCCGAGAATCCTTTATCCAGCAAGTCTGTCATTTAGAATAGAAGGAGAGATAAAGGTCTTCCCAAACAAACAAAAACTGAAGGAATTTGTCACCACGAAACCAGCCCTACAAGAGATCCTAAGGGGGATCCTGTGAGACAAAGTACCAGA